>NC_063175.1:4771254-5071254 GCF_023159225.1 Perognathus longimembris pacificus | reverse complement strand
AAAGGTTCACATGAAAGTTCATTTTCCTATTAGCTTGTGTGACGGTTAACATCATGTATCCACTTGGCTGGGCCTTGCTGCCCAGGTATATTTTCAAATATTATTCAGGATCTTGTTGTGAGGATGTTTTTAGGTGAGATTAATATTTAAAACAGTAGAATAAATTGAATTACCTTTCCCAGCTTGGGTGGACCTCCCAATCAGTTGGAGATGTAAAGAAGGAATTGGACTAGCAGACATTTGTACTTCCCTGGTAACTGTAGCTCCTCTTGGGTTCCAGCGTGATTCCCTTTAGATTTTAACTGCAGTGCTTGCCTAACTCTCCAAAGTTACCACAGTCCATTTGAATTCCAGTAACAAAATGCCATAAAATAGGAGATTATAAGCAATCAATTCAGGAGGCAGAGAGGTCCATGATCAAGTTATCGGATGCTTTCGAGTCTGCTGGGTTTGCTCTCTGAGTCACAGCTGGTGTCTTCTCTCTGTGTTCCAACATGGTGGAAAGCACTATTATAAGGCTACTAATCTTATTCCTGAGGTAAAGCTCTCATAAAACCAAGTAACTGCCCGAAAGCCAAACATTCCAATAATGCCATTAGCTTTCAATGTATGGGTTTTTGTTTTGTTTTGTTTTTTTTTTGTTTTGGTCAGTCCTGGGGCTTGGACTCAGGGCCTGAGCACTGTCCCTGGCTTCTTTTTGCTCAAGGCTAGCACTCTGCCACTTGAGTCACAGTGCCACTTCTGGCCATTTTCTATATATGTGGTGCTGGGGAATTGAACCCAGGGCCTCATGTATACGGGGCAAGCACTCTTGCCACTAGGCCATATCCCCAGCCCCCAATGTATGGTTTTGGAGGCCCATAAACACTCAGTGTTCCATGTGTTTTCAACATTAGCCTCCCTACCACTCCAATAAGCTTAGCCTACTCTGATGAGTGTTTCTGTAGCTCCCAGTCAGATCTGCTGGTAAGCAGTATGTCCACTGCCATGCATTCTTCCCAAACCCTTGTTTCTCCTCAGTATTAGAATTCCTTAGAGCTTAGAAATATATTCTTTTACTGATAATGATCTCCTTTGTCATTTCTATTTCTCTGGAGTCCACACTAAAACATGATGGAAATTTACTCATATATCAGGAAGAGTAGTATTATGTCATTTTCAGGGAAATGGATGGACCTGGAAATTTTCTGCGAAGAAGTCAGGCTCAAGCAAAGGTCACAAGTTTTGTCTCATATCTGAAAGTTAGATCTAAATTCTAACATATACAAAAACATATACAGGACCATATACCTATATATACACAAACAAACTGACTTAAGCATGGTATGTACAGGGGAGGATTCCAATTGTATAATTCCTTTGAAAAACTAAACTATAGTTTAGTAAAATGAACCAGGAAGTTGAAACACATTTTCTCATCTGGGGATAAGGTCAAGGGGAGAGTGGCAAGATGAAAGGAGAGCGGAAGTATGGGATAAAACACACACACACACACACACACACACACACACATACACACACATTCATATAAAAATGAAACTGGGTAACTTGAGGGGGTGGATGAAATTGGGACTATTGTGAATAATGTTGGAAGGGGTGACATTGATCAAGATTCATTGTACTCATAAGCTGACAAATTGAATTGAATCCCCTTTTGTACACTACTTCAAGATAATAAAATAGTCTTAAAGAAGGAAAGCCAGTGATAATAAAAAGTGTGCTATTGACCACAATGTAGCACCTCATCCAAAGTCTTAGCTTCTTGCTTGCTGTTTAGAAGTGAGTATGTACCAGAATGGATATGGATATGACCTTCCTGACCTCAAAGAGAAATCTTCTTCCCATGGTGGAATGTCATACATCACCATCACCTCTGAAGCCTGACCTGCTGCTCCCAGAAATGGGTCCAGATTATCCTGTGTGTAGTGACCAAAACATTCTTCCAGGTCAAGAGCTTTCCTTTTCCATAGTTGACTCTTGCAGAAATCCAGCATCATCCCTGAGCAGTATAAAAACCAGTCCATCAACAACCTTTTATGTGGAGCCTAAGTGCTTGATTTGATGGACTTGTTTTGACACGAGTGCCAGTCAGTTCTGGACACTGGAGTTTCCGAGAAGGAATCAGAGCATAATGAAAGAAAGAGGGCAACCTTGAAAAATGTCAGAGTGGTAAGTAAGTAAATAAATAAATAATCAACATTTATTTGTTTATAAATAAGTAATAACTAAACAATCACTAAGTATCTCAGCCAAGTTGTCTTTATCTTTTTCACTTGAAAATGAAAGCATCATGATGTGAATAAATGTAATTCTGGAAAACAGACTCCCTTATGACTCCCTGTTCATTTATATGTTCAATATACATAAGTCATTGTAGTTAGCACGTATTTGAACTCTGTACCATGAGTTTACTATCAAACAAATGTCTGAGTATTCTCTACATGCTGAAGATAGAATATGATTATATAAATATAGAAAAGAGTAAGAACAGTGCAAGAGAAAATGGTATTATATATATATTATATAATAAACATTAACTCAAAAATATATCAAGGTACTTATTGTAAAATCCAAACTGTAAAAGTCTCAAAACATAATATAAAATCTATATAACCTTGGTTATGACAATGACTTTCTGTTCTAAAACTGAAGACATGATACACAGGAAAATTAATGGATGAACTGCATTGCTATGGTTTGAGTAAGTGTCTTCCAAAACATCATGCATTAAAGTGCTGGTCCTCAGTCATGGGGCTTTTAAAAGATGGTGGATCATTTGCACGTGGTATCTAGGAGAGAAAGTTAGGCTTTTGGAAGCATGCCCTTTAAGAGGAATGGGGAATACTGGTTTCTTCTTTCTTCCTCTCTTGCCTTCCAGCCATTAAGTGAGTAGAGTTTTTTTGATGCACCTTTTGTTTCCTGTTATGAAGTGCTGCCTCAGCACAGGCTAAAATGCAGTAGGACTGAAACTCCTGAATCTATGAGCCAAAGTAAATATTTTTTTCTTGATCATTCCAGATGTTTGCTATATTAAGAGAAAGTTGCATAACACACCAACTTTATTAAAACTAAAATCATAAGAAGACACATAAACAAATATCCTTCTACTCCAGTACTGTTCTCATTAAGGGGCAGTAGGAAAGGAGAAAAGAAGGAATGATAGAGAAATTTGTATAGGTATGACAGATAGCACAGTGATTGGGGACAGAGACAGCATTGAAACAAAAGTGGAATTCTTGTGGGACAAGAAGGTGTCTTGTATTATACTTTAGAGTCTGTTCATATCTGACTGCAAAGTTATTTGGTGGCTAAAATGTTAAGCAATGAACAATATAATGAACTCTGGTATTATCCAAATGATGGAAAGTAGGGATTCACCATATAAATCCCTCAATACTTTCTGACCTCATTTGTTCTGAGTATTACTGCCTCACTATTAAGTCAGGGAAATAGTGATGAGTACCTTGCAAATTATTAATTTAAAAGATACTATGCTTACTCAGCTACCAGTGGCTCATGCCTGTAATCTTAGCTACTCAAGAGGTTGAGATCTGAAAATTGTGATTCAAAACCAGACTAGGAAGGAAAGTTCATGAGATTCTTATTTCCAAATAACCACAAAAAAAGCTGGAAGTTGATTTGTGGCTCAAATGGTAGAATTCTAACTTTGAACATGAAAAAGCTTAGGGACAGTGCCCAGGCCCCAAGTTCAAGCCCCAGGACTGGCATACACACACACTTGTGCATGCACACACACATACTCACACACAATTATGTTTATGATTTTATAAATTCCATTTTGATCAACTCATTATTGTTTTTGTTTTGCATTATTTTAGAGATGATATTGAATTGGTTTTCTGGAAAGTTTACCACCTTTTAGACTTTAGGTAACTGCTATTTTCCAGTGCAGTGAAGTTCTCTGGAAGTGCTCATCTGAAAATCATTTAGTCTGTCTAAACCAAATAGGTTCCTTGAGAGTAAGTTATTGGAGAGTTTTGTTTGTAAAATTTATTAAAATAAGTTTTGAATTATAATAAGAGGCAAGGAATTTCCCTGTTCCTCTAGTAACATAAATCATAGAGACATCTTCCAGGAAATCTATCTTCTAAATTATTCCCTGAATCTAATGTAGGACATTGCATAAGATCCATTGGTTCAATTAGTCCAGTAGGAAGCCTTTTAGTGCACTGATGGAGAGAGACAACAGTAAGCCCATAGTGAAGGGTCCTACGGCTGGCATTTAGCAACAGTTTATTGAGTGACTGGCAAGCGAAATATATTGTACTAAATAAACTCCTTGAGAAATGGCAGATCTGTTACATGAAGGGCCTCTCCTGTCCCGAAACCAACAGGTCATTGGGAAAGAAATAAGGAGTTAAAAAGTAAGTTTGAAAAAGGAATCAAGAAATCAAAGAAAATGCAAGTGCATCCTGCCACACAAAGGCCTTCACCTGGAAGAAAGAGGTCTTCATGAGTTTTTATTAAGTCTGGGGTCTTAAAAACCATCTAATCTGCAAGTCCTAATCATTAAATGCTCTCTACCAGCGACTTCAAAGGGTATACAAAGATTTCTACCTTTACAAAAGATTTTCTGAAGTTGAGAGCTGGTGATTCATGCCTGTGCTGGAGTCTGAGATACAAGGATTTTAGTATGAAGCTAGCCTGGGAGAAAATTTCTGGGAGACTCTTATTTTCAAATAACTACCAAAAAGCCAGAAGCACAGTGATGGCTGAAATGGTAGGGCACCAGCCTTGGGCAAATAAGAAGTCCAGACAACATCCAGTCCCTAGTTCAAACCCCAGAAATGGCACCAAAAAGAAGGAAGGAAGAAAGGAAGGAAGGAAGGAAGGGAGGGAGGGAGGGAGGAAGGGAGGAAGGAAGGAAGGAAGGAAGGAAGGAAAGAAGGAAAGAAGGAAGGAAGGAAGGAAGGAAGGAAGGAAGGAAGGAAGGAAGGAAGGAAGAAAAAAAAGTGAAAAAAATAAAGGTTTTCCATTAAAAAAGCCAAGTTGGGAACCACTATTTTAGCATCCTGGCTAAGGGGTCAACCAGAATGATACCAAACTCTGTACTGGGGGATAATTCACTGTCTAGCTAGGGTGGACATTTACATCTTTGGAAAACTCTGAAGTAGAGAGATTTCTGGTTTTTTTTTTTTTCTTTTTTTCTCTTTTTGGGTTGGGGGGAGCTGGCACTCTGGGCCTGGGTGCTGTCCTGAGGATTGCTCTACCACAGTCCTCAGATCTCAGCCTCCTGAGTAGCTAGGATTATAGGCATGAGCCACAAGCACCTGGCTTAGAGAGCGATTTTTATATGTTTGCTTTTGTTTATTTGAGGTAGGGTTTTACTATAGGTCCTAGTATCCTAGGCTGATCTCACACTTACAGTGATCCTACCTCATCCCTCCCACCCCGAGTCCTGGAATTACAGATGCAGTGCTATCTTGTCTAGTTATAGTGTTTCTCAGGATTCTAAATGGATGTTTCTCCAAGAAATTCTGTTCACTGATTCTTGTTCTACACTCAATGCCACACAAATGCAAGCTCACTCTTAATTCACTAAAGAGCTTTTCACTTCTCAGGATCGGTCCCATAACGGTATCAAACTTGTCTGAAGTGGGAAAGTGAGTGGTATGTAGAGTAGTGGGCAAATTATTCACCAGATGTCAACCTGAGGGCTCAGTTAATGCAAGTAATTGCTCTGATGTCAAGTTTCAGCATTCCTAGAAGCACAGTTACTCCCACCACCATGCCTACTATTCTTACCAATAATAACAAAAAGCAGATGATTGAACTACATGCCATTCACCGTGCTGGGCCATCTTCCTGTTTTTCTAGGCAGAAATAGTCACAGTTAATGCCAAAACATCACATGCATCTATTTCTAAAGCTTCCCCAGCTTTGCCCTGCCTCCATCCACCTGGACTCCTACGGCGATCTTCCAGGCAGTGCTCTAGATCCATTTTGCCCCCACTGCATCTGAATTCTTAAAAAAGTTGACCTTACATGGGGCCCTCAGTGTCCAATGCCTAGAATTTGAGCTACTCAGGAGGCTGAAATCTGAAAGTTGAGGTTCCAAGCCAATCTAAACAGAAAAAGCCCTTTAGACTCTACATCCAATAACCAGCAAAAAAGGAAAAGAAAAGAAAGAAAGCTATACTAGAGATGGGATTCAAGTGATAAAGCTCCAGCCATGAGCAGGAAAAGGCCAAGCAGGAACACACGACTCTGAGCTCAAACTCCTGTGCAGGCACACATGCCCCCACCCCCAAACCTTACTTTTTAGTGCAATCTGAGGTTTACAGTAAAACTGAGAGGAAGGTATAGCAACATTTGTCCCCCATACACTAGCCCTCCCCATATTCACATATGGTGCCAACTGGTCCATTTGTTCCCTGTCCCCTGTGCCTTCATAGTTATCCTTTCTCCATCTTCCCAAATTATAGCAATTCCACACTCTTTTGTCTTTTCTGTAATGTCATATAGTTGGGAACATGAAATATATAACCTTTACAGTTTTTTTTTTTCACTTAGGAAGACTCATTTAAAGTTCCTCCATGTCTTTTAATGGCTTAAGAACTCATTTCTTTTTAGCACTGAATAATATTTTCTTATATGGATGTACCAAAATTTATTTATCTGTTCACTGAAGCAGGGAAACCCAAAAGATAATGTCAATTTCCCTTCTCATATGGCTTTGTTGATGGTGAATTGATCCTTAAAGTCGTTTTTTCTTCTGGTGCTGGAGCTTGAACTCAGGGCCTGTGTGATGTACCTTGGAGTCCTATATGCATTAACCCATTCTCAAAAGGAAATGCCACCAGTGCCCATGGGTAGCTGACATTGGTAAATTTGGAAGGCTGAAATCAGGGAGGACTGTGGTTCAAGACCAGCTTGGGCCTAAATGTTCTGAAGAGTCCTTTTCAATGGAGAGATTGACTGGGTGGCCAATACCTGCTTTCCTCCCTATGACAGGAGCCTAACATAGATACATCACTCCCAAGCAAGTGTTTAGGCTGGGAGTGAGTTTGTATCTAGCAAAAACCAGGGCTGAATATGTGGCTCAGGAGTAAGAATGCCTGCATAGTGCATAGTCATTTTGAGGTCCTGATTGAAATCCTGGTACTTCTGCCACTGTCCTGCAAAAGGAATCACTTATCTATAAAAGCTCTATTGTCGTCTACTAAAGTTTGGTGATTTCCTTCTCTCTGGCAGACCCTTACTTGAGTACAAGGAAAAACAATAATGGGTCTTGCTGTATTAACTGACCTTATTTTTAACATTCTGCAAATCTGGCTCAATAAATCATGTCATCTAGAGAGTGATGTGTGTTTTCACTTTCTACTTACCTCTAACCTGTCAGAACTTACAGAAGCCAACATTCAAAATAGGACCCCTAACTTCTATCTCCTCTGTATAGCTCCTGCTTGTAGAACAGATAGACAATGACCACTGGTGGAACTCAGAGTTGAACCTGGGATTTCCCTAAACTGATTACATTACCACGTGTCTTACTCATGGTCTCCAAGAATTATCACAGTGGGGAAGGTGAACTGTAGTGTTAGGATTTTCTCTATTTTTTATATTGCAACCATAGTTCTGCTTCAATTAAAAAGACCTTGTCTGCAAGGCACTTCATATTCAGCAGGTTAATAATGGCATAGGTTTCACAGAACATATCTGTGTTGGGTAAGTTTGAATTCTGTAGTGGGGGCTTGCCTCCAAGTGAGCTATTGTCTACAACGACATGGATAGTTCGCAACTAGAATATTTAAGCATCCGATAATGTAATTAGAAAAGCATATGGTGTGGGAATTTGATGGCTCCAGAAATGCCAACCCACGGGAAATTAACACAAGGAATCAGATGTCGGGTAGCAAGTGCCAGCATGGGCAGGCAGGAAGGTGTTTCTAAGGAGAAGGACTCAGAGCCAGTCCTTCAAAGTAATAAAACTATCTATCTGTATGCATGGTTGGTAAAAGAAATGTTTTGCTCTAAGTGGATTTCCACCATCATGCAACAAATAAAACAGACATTAAATATTTAATGGGCAAATGCTCAATTGAAAATAGCAAGAGGGTATGGGGGGAAAAGTCAGATGTTTCTACAATTTATGATTAATCATTAAATACATCTGTTTCTCATTTATCTTTTTTGGGGGGGAAATAAGACTGATGACTGCTGGCTCCCTAGCATGGGTTAACTATGAGGTCAACAATCTCCTGCTTTAGCTTTTCCTCTGAAACAGAATTACAAAACGGATATTTTACTAAATATAAGAAAATGAGAACATGTCCAAAAATCTATGGTTTTTTTTTAATAGATTCAAAAGTGTAGGGGTTGGAGTTCTGGTTCAGTGGAAGAGCACTTGCCTGCAAATGCAAGGCCCCAAGTGCGGGTTTCAGCACCACAAAACTAAACAGAACATAACATCTTGCTGTAGTGTGCTTGGTTTGTGTGAATGACAATTTCTCTGTATTTTATGGAATAACACTAGAGAAAATCCTCTTAAATGTGAAGAAATGAGATAAGGAGCTAAGTGATAACATGAATGAGACATCTAAAATATATTGTTTTTATAAGCTGAATTGTTTTTCAGTGACTAAAAGAGTTCTCTAGCACATTTTACATCAGCCACAATGTAGAGTTATATATCAGGTGGGAATTTTTTTAAAAAACAGAAATGGTAAGGCTAAGAACCCAGATGACAATGGCTCACACCTGTCTCCTAGCTACTCAGGAGGCTAAGATCTGAGGATCAAGTTCAAAGCCAGCTGGAGCAGAAAAGTCTATGAAATTCTTGTTTCCGATTAATCAGCAACAATCTAGAAGTGGAGTTGTGGCTCAAGTGGTAGAGCACCAGTCTTAAGTGAAAAAGTGAAGCAAGAACATGAGGCCTTAAATTCAAGCCTCGGTATGAGATTTTAAAACAAATCTATAAAGCGGATTATAAAAGTTGACACCACTTTGTTAATTTGTTAGTAAGGCCATTACAGGGAGTAGGCTTTACATATATATATATATATATATATATATATATATATATAAAATTATCAAACTGAATTACAGAGTGGATACAGTTTCATACATTAGGCATTGGATACATTTCTTGTAGTTTGTTACCTCGTCCCTCATTCCCCTTTCCCCCTCCCCCTTTCCCTTCCCCCCCCCCCCTCCATGAGTTGTTCAGCTCATTTACACCAAACAGTTTTGCAAGTATTGCGTTTGTAGTTGTCTTTTTTTACCCTGTGTCTCTCGATTTTGGTATTCCCTTCCAATTTCCTAGTTCTAATACCAGTATACCCGGTTTCCAATATACTCAGATAAGATACAGAGATAGTGTAGGTACAACCACAGGAAGGTGATACAAGTAGATCATCAATAATAGAGGCTATAGTTACATATGGCACGTTGAAAGTAGTTACAACTGTGATATAACAATTATTTCCATAAGATGGAGTTCATTTCACTTAGCATTATCTTATGTGTTCATAAGGGTATAGCTATTGGGCTCCTGTGATCCTCTGCTGTGACTTGCCTAAACCTGTGCTAATTATTCCCTATAAGGGAAACCATAGAGTCTCTATGGGAGTAGGCTTTTTAATTCTATGTTATATCTTTACGTACAGTGCCTATGCCACTAAGTATTTACCTTCTGTTCCTTAGGTATAAAGACATCTGATGATAGTGAAGTTCAGGGCCAGCGAGCCAATTTCTACATCACATAACAGAGTTTGGGTCACCATTTATGAAGCCTGGCCCTCCTTTGCTCATTGGTGGTGCAGCTCAGGCTTCATGATGTTGGAAGGCCCTTTGCTGACACTCTAATTCTCCTATTAAGTAGCTACCCTTATTATTTTAAACATTTTGGGGAGTATTTTAAAAATTTGTAAAGTTTGGAAAAGTTAAGCCATAATAAATAATATCCATGCACACTTTATCACATTATTCTATTGTTTATTTACTTATTTGCTCTATCATTTCTTATTTTCTCTTTACATTCTTCCTACTTGTCTTTTATTATATCTAGATATCTATCTATATGTAATCTCTCTTCAATTTAGCACACACAATACATTGGGACACGCACTTGAATAAAGTAAAATTAGCAACCTAATACTTTCATGTTGATAAAATATTTTTTATTTAATCTTCTGTCTAGATTCCAGTTTTCTAGTTCACTTAATAATGTCTCTTATAGCATAGCTTGTACCCTCCCATACAGGACTCAATCTAGAGTCAGTGTTATTTTTAGTTAACATGATTTACTAGTATCCTCTAATCAGTGACATTCCATAGCCTTTCCTGACGTTTTTGACTTAATTAATGGAAATGTATTGGTCACAATGTGAAGGTCACATTTATCTGCTTAATATTTAGATGGTATTGAAGAAACAATTAAAAATGTCATTGAACCAGGTGCTTGTGACTCCTGCCTATAATCCTAGCTACTCAAGAGGCCAAGACCTGGAGGATCAAGGTTCAGTAATACCCTGGGAAGAACTTCTGAGAGGTTCTCATCTCCATCTGACCAGCAAAAGGCAGGAAGTGAAGATGCGGCTCAAATGTAGAGTACTGGTTGTGATCGCATGTATTCAAGTCTCATTAGTGATGCACGCACGCACGCATGCGCGCACACACACACACACATATATATACACACACACACACAAATAAAACATTGGAGTCTCTGTGTTCCATATTCTAAAAGTCAAGATCATTTACATTCCTTAATATTTGTTTTTTGCAATTTATAAAGTGCATTTGTATATTCCAATAAGTTTTATGTTTCTCTTTTTTTTTTTTTTTTTTTTTTGGCCAGTCCTGGGCCTTGGACTCAGGGCCTGAGCACTGTCCCTGGCTTCTGCCCGCTCAAGGCTAGCACTCTGCCACTTGAGCCACAGCGCCGCTTCTGGCCGTTTTCTGTATATGTGTGCTGGGGAATCGAACCTAGGGCCTCGTGTATCCGAGGCAGGCACTCTTGCCACTAGGCTATATCCCCAGCCCCTCTTTTTTTTTTTTTTTTTTTAACCTGTGGACAAAAGAGTTCTTTAGAGGAACTTTTCCTTTAATTTATGTGAAAGCCCCAAATCAGTACATTTATTACAGATAGATTTTTCTATTGTTTGGAAATAACTTTTGTCTGCTTATTACTTCTCAAAGATACATTGTATATCTGCAATATTCCATTTTGGGGAGGAAGAGTTGGTTGTGCTCGCTCAGCCCTTGAGACACACCTCCAACCCATAGATTCTAAGCTTTCTCACGTTCTTTCTCTAACCCTCTTCCCCTTTTCCACTAATAGCATCTTTAATTTCAGTTCTCTGTGTCTAGTGCTTTCATTGGCAGAGTACAACTTCCTCTAGGACCAGATATTTTGTTTTACTGGAATTTCTCTGAACTTTGTATTTCGTTCTTTGCCTTGCAGACTTTGTACAAAAGTGACTATTCTGGAATCAATTGCTATAATGCCCCTTTCCTTCAGAAGAACAATATTTTTTGTCAATTCTGCCTGGATTGGAATTGATTCTCTTTTTTCTTTCTTCCTTTCTTTCTTCTTTACCCTCCTATTTTCTTAACTACTGTACCAGAAAACATCTTGTTTCTCTTTCCAGAATGTCTTTCCTGCTGTCATTTCTGATGGTCTATGTTGTTGAAGAACTGCCTGCGTGGCCTTGATTACACGGGGTATGAGAGCCCAGGCTAAAACCTAGAATATGACAGAACTAAACTTGAGACCCAAACCCACTGCTGCATCAAGTAGCTGTCCAGTCTTGGGAAATCCACATAATCTCTTTATGTCATAGTCTCTTCCTCTGGATGATAAGAAAACTGTTAAATATCACTTTTTTAAAGAGGAGTTTAGGAGGCAGCTTTTCTATGAAAATGCTTAGCATACTTATTTTCACATAGAAAGCACTAAATACATATTAATGATAAAAAGTTCCTCTACATCTTCTTTCCTTTTAGTCTGACCTTTCAGAAAGGCTCTGCTCTGCCTATTAACAGCAATAAAAGAGGGGAATTTCAAATAAGCATTAAAAAGGTATAAAATAAAAGGTATAAAGAAAGATGACAAGTTGTATAATTGTTCACAGTAAGAAGATGTCGAAAATATTTATTTCCCTTATTAAGGGATATGTATGCAGTAGTAAAAATGAAAGAAAATATTCTACAGTGGAAAATTGATCAGTCAATAAAAAGAAAAAAGAGAGAAGGAAGGAAGAATGGAGAAAATAAAACAAGGAATAACAATCCAACATCCAATAAATATTGGATTCTTAAGTGCTGGACATCTCAAAGATAGCAATTGAGACAGATTTTCTCTTCTTTTATTCATATTTTTATGAGACATACTGATTGGATGCTTTTAGGACTAGTAGCTCAATACCATGTAATTAAAATATTTTTTGTTTCTTCAGAATATGATAGGCAAGAAGATGTGATTTTTAAAAAATCAAGTTTTGGAGGATGGCTGAGTTGAATTTAAGTTCAAGCCCTCTTCTTTACTGGCTTTGTGACTTGGTAAATTTCCTAAACCTCTTGTATAGCAGCAAGCTGTCCTTTGTAAATTACTGACATATAGAGCAACATTGGAGAACTTGGGAGGGGGTGGATGGGCGTAAGAGGAATCATGCCTACCGCATACCAGAGATTCAATACATATCTAGCGAAATCAAAACAACTCACTACTAAATGAGAAGGGGCTTTATCTGGTTTCTAGTTTCTCAAGTGGTATCTAGGGTTTTGTGAAGCCAATATTGACATTCAGCTCACACTAGTAATCTCTGTTCTTTACAAGTCTCTGTTCTGTGTTAGATACCAGAAAAGACAAGCCAGTTCATGAAACATATTTTTCATCTTTTTCACTTCCTTCTTATTTTCCCTTTTCATGCCTTTTCTAAAGCTTTCAGCCTTCCTTCTGTCCCAAATCATTAAAGGGATTTTTTAAGCCTTTGTTAAGATTATTTCATTTTTATCTCCAGACTCCCTTCCCCTGTGCTGCCAGGGGCTCCCATTTTGGTTAACTCAAAAGAAGCAGATGAATAAACATATAAAGGCATTTTGTAAATTCTGAGTTTGCATTGTTTTCACTACTTTATGAAAGGATTTTGTGGAACATCTTTTGACCTGGCAGAGATAATAGCAATTCTAAATTGTGAGTGTTTAAAAAAATTACCTCAATCTGAGGACCAAGGATTGAGAAAACTCTTGAGACTCTTATTTCCAATTAGCCAACAAAAAGGCGAAGTAGAAGTATGGTTCAAGTGGTAGAGCACCATCCTTGAGCAGACAAGAGCTGAAGTCCTGAGTTCAAACCCTTGCACTGCTTTTCTCTCAAGCCTCAAGCTTGTGATGCAGGTTGGCAAGGATTCCACAGAAGAAGAAGTGTAGGAAGATGTATAATAAAAATAGATGAAAATACAGTATCTATGGGTTCCATCCAAGAAAAAAAGCTCAGGAGCTGGGAATATGGCTTAGTGGTAGAGTGCTTGCCTTGAATGCATGAAGCCCTGGGTTCAATTCCTCTGCACTACATAAACAGAAAAAGCCAGAAGTGGTGCTGCGGCTCAGGTGGCAAAGTGCTAGCCTTGAGCGAAAAGAAGCCAGGGACAGTGCTCAGGCCCTGGACCAGCCCCCAGGACTGGCAAAAAGAAAAAAGAAAAAAAGCTGTGTATTGTTATGCTTTCAACAAAGAAAGAACGCCTTTTAAAACACTTAAAGTATTCTAGTCTTAGGAAGCAAGACTTTCCAAAAGGCTCTGAGCTCCATCTCATATACTTTACTGTACAAAATTAAATAAAGTTTTTAAGATAGTTGTAGAGAAAAATCAGAGCAAAGGCTGGGAGAGGCCAGCGACTCAGACATTCTCAATAGTGGAACTGTTTTAACTCTTAGGAAAACAGAAGTAAAAATAGATGACCTCAGCATCCTGAGGATTAATTGAATCAAATCAATCCATTCCTCTTTTCACCCTTTCTCCTCTAGGAGACATTCTAATTGTGTCTCAAAATAGTTTCTCTCTGCCGTCATTTCTCTGTCCTTTTTACAGCCATTTCCTTCAGAAATCCATATTGACCTTCCTCTTGCTGTAGATATTAACTAGAGATTCTCTAGTTCAGGAAATCTTTGTAATCAATGGCAGAGAAGGCTTTTTTTCCTTTTCTTTTAATGGAGCTGATATTCATTCATTCATTCATTTTCTTAATTTCAGGACCTGTTCATACTAGTGAGAATAGAGTCTCTTTTTCCTGAACATAAATTGCATTATGAATAAGTACAGATGACAACGTAGAGACATCCAAGAGGAACGGTGGGCCAGGCATGGTTACTGGAGAGGCAAAAAATAGGAGAATCACAGTTCAAGGCCAGTCCCAACTGAAACAAATAAGCTACAGCAAAAAGAGCAGTAGGATAATGAGTGCTAGCCTAGCAAATGAAAGGACTTGATTTCAACCCCTAGTACTGCAAAAATAAAGAAACACGAGGAAAGGGAGAATGATGCTGATACTGCACATTCCTCTGTCTTAGCAGTGTGCATAGGAAGATGATCTGAGTATTGAGTGATATGATGACTCTATACAGTTTGTACTTAGAGGGAATTTGGACTTGATAGCTAATGAAACCTTCCTTGAGTTGTGTTGTATATCCTGTGGTGGCATGAGGAGACCGTCTCCTGCCTCTGGAAGATGCCAGAATGGCACCACGGTTAAAACAAAACCTCGGGTAGAGAAAGAAGCAAACAGATTAGTATGTCTCCTCTACTCCCAAAGACAGCCATCCAAGGAGGATTCCCCTCCCCCCCATATTCTTTTAAAAATGGTTTATTATGTTTAAGTAGTTGTACAAAGGAGTTGCCATTCACCAAAGCTGCTTAAGAATACAGTGCTTCTTTATCGAGGCCCCCCCTTTCGACATTCTCACCCACACCTCCAAACCCACCTCTTCCTTCATTTTGTAGGATATGTGTTGAATTTTTGTTTGCCATTTAATAAAGCAGCTTATGAATACAATGCATCTTGATCTGTGTCACGGCCTTCAACCTTTTCACTCCCTTTGACTCACACCTTCCATTATTTTTTCCTTTTTGTGAATGATCTTGAGCTGATATGCTTGACTCAGGTTTGTTGGGCTCCGCTTGTGGATTTAAATGTCAGGAGCAGCATTTTTTTATGCCATAGACTAAGCTATTCCCAGGGAAGTGGCGCACCAGCTCTCAATTCCTTCTTTGTCTCCCCCAGCTGTAACTGAACTCACTGGACCTTTTACCACCACATGGGGCAAGCGATTATGAAGTGTTTGCCAGAGATGAGAATGTACAGTATGTTTAGACTCTCACTCAACTGCCACATTTTCAGCAAACTTTGAGAAATAGCTGGTTTAAAAAGTCCTTCTTAGCCAGTGGCTCACATTTGTAATCCTAGGTACTCACAAGGCTGAGATCTGGAAGAACTGTGGTTTGAAGCCAGCCTGGGCAGCAGTATCTGGGCTGGAAGTATGGCTCAAGTGGTAACAAGCTAGCTGAGTAAGCAAGTGTAAAGCTCAGAGTTCAAACTTTGGTACTGGAAAAAAAATGGGGGCATAGGTAATTGGCAGTCTCTTGGAAGTTTGTAAGGCAAAGTGTAAAATTGTGGGATTTATAATTCAAGTTCAAAATCAAACGTCAAAGAAGGCTGAGCTCTGAGAATTACCATTCAAAGCTAGCCCGGGTAGACAAATCCAGTAAGTTCTTATCTGTGATCTTATTAACCAGTAAGGTGGTGTGGTTCAAGTGGTAGAGAATCAACTCTGGGTAAAAAAGCTGAGTGAAAGCTCAAGGTCCTGAGTTCAAACTCCAGTACTGGCACTCACATACACCACACACACACACACACACACACACACACACACACGCACACACACACAATATCACAGAATATTTTATACACAGTAACAGTCTGAGGAACTGTTGTAGCATATCATTCAACAAGATGCAATATAGTTTAGCATGCCAAGTCAGCAACACCTGATTTTAGTTAGCTAAGAAGAGTTTACAGCCAAGAATTATTAACAAACCTGGATTCTGCCCTGCATGCTCAGCCCCTGCTACCTTGGGAGGGTTACTACAAAAATGAAAAATCCTTGGGCCATACTGGAGCTCAGAGTACAGGATGAACAAGCAGAGCTCACAGACATGATGTCAGGAGAACATGAGCAGACAGAATGAGGTAAGTGGCCTTGGTCTTCACGGGTAAGGAAAAGGACAACTTGTACTTGGGGCTACTGAGATTGCTGGGGACGGGGTGGGTGTACGTAGAATCTTCAATTGGCAAGCAACACTTCTAAATGATTATATACACAAATATCCTATGTTTCCAGTTCTTCTGTCTTCCATTTCCTATACACTTAAGAAGTCTTTGAATATCCAAATTATAAGTTACAAAAAATTTCCACTCTTTAAACAAACAAGTATATGTATATAAATATATATTTATGCGTAAGATTTACATACATATAAACATGTACATGTGAATATTATACATAATAATGTATGTGTATATAAAAACACATATTTATATATACATATACACATACAGATAGACATAAAATCAATTCTTCTATTGAGTTTAGAGTTGACAGCAAGGCTTTTCTATGATTAGTATATCTCCACTCAGGTAAGTTTTCTCTAAAACGTTCCCGGAGTATTGTTGATTATCCAATCTTTCAATGCATAACTATATGGGCAGAACTCCGTTTCAACCTATCTGTTCTGATTTACTCTCCAGCTGTGTCTTGCACTAGTTGACAGTTGGCTTGTGGTATTTTTACATTCTTGGTTTTCTTAGCCACTAACAATCACAGTATTTGTTAAGACTTTCTTAAAACAGAATATTTATGTTTATTGCAACTCTATTCACAATAGCCAAGTGATGGAATCAACCAAGATGCCCCCAAACACAGAAATGGATAAATAAGTTGTGATTCATGTATATATATATATATATATATGTAGGTATACATGCATATATGTGTATGTATATGAATATATACTATGGAATAGTACAGATCCATAAGGAATATGTATCATGTCATTCTGTCACTTACAGAAAACATATATAACTTGAGGGCATCCTACTAACAGATTAGCCAAGCTCCAAAAGCAAAATATTATATATTTTCACTTACATGTGGAAGCTAGACCTAAAAGATATTTATGTACATGGACACTTACGTAAGTAAAATTATCCATATACAACTACTTAGATGATTAAACATAGAGCATGAACCAAGCTGAGAGACTGCTTAGGTGGAGAGGCGTGAATGGAAAAAGAAGGAGGACGAATAACTGTGTAACATTCCACAAATACATATGAGCAGCACAGAGAGACTGAACAAAAGCAGATGAACACCAGGGGATGACAGGGAAGACAGACCTGTGATGGGTGGGGAAATAGCAGACAGTAGAGGTGTTACTGGGCAAAGTATGAAGAAGATCAAAAATGCCCAAATAGATGACTCATAACTATGAAAATAAAACAAGCAAACCCATTGGAGACCCTATTTGTTAGAGGAACGAGGGTGGGGAGTGTGAGAGAGAAGGTGAAATTGTTGAAATATAGTATTTATCTGAGTAGAGATGTAACAATGAAGCCCCACCCCGCATAATTGGTATAAAGCAATACAAAAGTTTTTGTTCCACACATACTTCTAAGTAAACATTAATATTAGTTTTATCAAGTCCACAAAAATGCTGTCATGATTGCAATAAGTCCTTATGCTAACTTGGGAATTAATGACTTTCCAAAAGTGTCTAAACCTGAAAAATGTCTTTGTAAATATAAAATATCACATTCATATTCTATAAATCTTCCAATTAAGCACTATAGATATTTTCATAGATACTGAGAAGTTTTCGTGCTACCTCTAGGTACTTTGTGTCTATTGTTGCCCTTACATAATTGAAAAAATGGATCTTTTTAATTGTTTGTTGATAGAAATGGAGATCATTGTGTTTTCTTTACAAACTTAGCTAAACTACTTAGTAAAGAGTCTTTGGTGTGGTTAGGATTTGAACACAGGACTTCACATTTCCCAGGCAAGCACTCTGCTGCCTGAACCACACCTGCAGCCTTTTTAGTTCTGGATGTTTTTGAGCTATGTCACACTTTTGGGCTAGGTTGGCCTAGATCACAATCCTCTCATTTATACTGTCGGCTGTAGCTGAGATTACAGGTGGATGTCCAGCTTTATTTTTCCTTTCCTTGTGAACTGTTTATTTGCTGCCTGGTTTGGCCTTGAATCATGATCTTCTTGTCATCTCAGCTTCCCTAGTGCAGATGATAGGCATGCACCACCACACTTAGCTCTTGGGTGAGATGTGAGCTTTTTGCCTAGGCTGTCCTCAAACCATAATCCTCCCAGTCTCTGCCTCCTAGGTAACTAAGAGTGAGCTACCTGTGCTCAGTAGTTAAAGAGGTTTGATATTTATATTTTGGATTTTAAAGATGCATAATCTTGTATTATGTAAAGTATAGTGGTTTATAAAGTGGTGCTGTGGCTAAAAGTGGTAGAGCACTAGCCTTGAACTGAAGAGCTTAGGGACAGCACTCAGGCCCAGAATTCAAACCTCATGACTAATAAAAAGCAAGAGTAATGATTTACTGTCATGTTATTAATGATAATTTTTGCATATTCAGGTGTATTTTAGTGGACTGTCATTCAATTTTCTGTGCTTTTACTAATATTTGCCACCACTAAATTTATTTATTTATTTATTTATTTATTTTTTTAATAAAAACACAAGGCCCTGATATTAGAACTGATACCTTTTAGATAATGTAAGAAACAACAAAACGTCATTCAACTACCACCACAGAGTTGATTTTTGGCCCTTTCAAAATTGCCACTAAATTTACAGTTGACAGATTTTCAGGTTATATTGGGTGGAAAAGTGAAATTTAATGTGTATCTCTAATAAAACTTCTTGTAATACATTCATTTGACTCAGTTCTTGTTTTCAACCTAGAATTTTGCTTCTTGTTCTCAAAAGCCATATTTTGCTGTCACTGGCATTCAGAATTTCTGTCCCGGACCCAATAAACATATGACTTTACCTTTTAGTAAATTGAGAAAAAAAGTTAATCTTTCAAGACCAATCACATTTTATGCAAATAGACAATGGGAAATTTCATAAAAGCTCTGATAAAGAATTACACATATGGTTGCATTTACAACGTATAAAATGTCTTTAGTCTGTGTGTAAAAACAGTGTTTTCTATGAAAAGGTTGGATTTGGCTATGGTTAGTGGACAAGCAAGACTCTGAGAAAATTTGTAGAAGGATTTGTACAGAATAGATACTATTGTTATAGTTGTACAGAACACACAAGGATTTTCACCTGGTATGTTGTGAGGGCATTAGAGATCACTTTTTCTATGTGTTCACCCATTTCTGTAGGGACCCCTGCCCCTTCTTCTCAGGGTTGGTTTCATTTTTCCATCTTTTAGGTTTCTTTTGACTGGTTGTTGGCTCTTTTCTTCTCACTCCACTCTTCCATTTCCTGAGTCTCCAACATATATATAGAGATGACTTCTAAAACCTACAATGTTCAGCTTCCATCATGACAGCTTTATAGCCTGAACTCCATAGCTACAAAATCTCTGTTAATGATTCTCATTTTCCTATCAGAATGTGAACACTTTGCAAGAAGACTTAAAAAAAAATTCCCCATTATTGTCAAAGTGAAGTACAGAGGGGTTACAGTTTCATATGTAAGGCAATGAGTACATTTTTGTTCAATGTGTTGCCTCTGCCCTCATTTCCCCTCCCCCACCTCCCCACTCCCCTTTCCCTCTCCCCACCCCATGAGTTGTACAGCTGTTTACACCAAATGGTTTTGTAAGTATTGCTTTTGAAATCATTTGTCTTTTTATCCTTTGTCTCTCAATTTTGGTATTCCCTTTCCCTTGCTTTGTTCTAATACAAATATATACAGTATCCAGGGTACTAAGATGAGATACAGTGAAAGCAGGGGTAAAACCACAGGAAGGGAATACGAGAGAAAAAAGGGGGTGGTTTCACATGGCATGTTGAAAATAATCACAACAATGATATACCACTTGTTTCCATAACATAGAGTTCATTTCACTTAGCATCATCTTATGTATTCATAAGGGCATAGCTATTGGGCTATTGTGATCCTCTGCTGTGACTAGCCTAAACCTGTGCTAATTATTCCTTATGAGGAAGACCATAGAGTCCATGTTTCTTTTAGTCTGGCTCACTTCACTTAGTATAATTTTTTTCAAGTCTTTCCATTTCCTTATGAATGGGGCAATGTAGGTAGTTCGTGCTGAAGGCCTGTTTCCTAGGCTACAGACGAATGGGGCAATGTCATCTTTCTGATAGAGGCATAAAATTCCATTGTGTATATGTACCACATTTTCTCGATCTACTTGTCTACTGAGGGGCATTTGGGTTGGTTCCATATTTTAGCAATGACAAATTGTGCTGCATTGACAAATTGAACATTGTTATGCTGGTAGTTTAGTGTGGTGTTGCCTGTAATCTTTTGGGTAGATGCCCAAAAGTGGGGTTGCTGGGTTGTAGGGGAGCTCTATGTTTAACCTTCTGAGGAATCTCCATAACACTTTCCAGAGTGGTTGGACGAGTTTGCACTCCCACCAACAATGTAGTAGGGTTCTCTGTTGGCCACATCCCCTCCAACATTTGTTGTCATTATTTTCCTGATAATGGACATTCTTATTGGGGTGAGGTGGAATCTCAATGTTATTTTGATTTGCATTTCTTTTATGGCCAGTGATGTAGAGCACTTTTTCTTTTGTCTCTTGGCCATTCTCATTTCCTCTTCAGAGAAGTCTCTTTTTAGGTCTTTAGCCCACTTTTTTTTGCGGGGGCGTTGGTTCTTTGAGGATTTGTCTTGGAGGAATTCAATTTTTTGAGTTCTGCATATATTTTAGATATGAGGCCTTTGTCTGTTGTATGGCTGGTAACAAATGATCATGGCAGATGCCTGCACTTATTATAAATCTATAGTCTTCTGTGAATATTACCACATATGTAATAAAAGACAGTTTCTAGTAGATCATAGTCCAAATAAACTTAGATAGTGCAAACTCAGTTCCACAGGAATTTAGAAGGAGATGCATACAAGCTGAAAGATACAAAGTTTCATGGAAGTTGGAAGAGCAGACTTTAACTCAGATCTTGGCAACGATTTGAGTACATAAAGCAATTTACCATGCATTGAAAGCACAGGGAACACTCTTATCATGATCCACATAACAAGAACAAGAATTCTCGTTTTATTCCAAGTTTCATAGAAATGATATGGAGTTAACATTTCCAACTATTTTGCTGACCATGTTCCCTCCAACATAAAAACATCTTATTTCAATTGCAGCTGAAATATTTTAAAAAACCCAAACAGCAACCTGTCTTGTTTGCATCATAACTGTGTAGGTGGCTGATTACTCCTTTAATCAAAATTAACTGAGCATTCCAGCTGTACTGTCTGAAGGTAATTATAGCACGTAAGGAACAGTTTCATGAGTCTGTACTTGTGCTTCCTTTTCTAAAGCCTTGACATGCTCTTGAACTCATTCCTTTAAGGAAATTCTAGTAGGTTCTGGCATTGAATAACCACATTTTTGAAAGCTATTCTTCACTCAGGAAGTTACATTCCACTTAAGTGCTGGTTGTTATAGTGGCCACACAGCAACAGAAGTGGCAAAAACAGCATTTTCTCCGTACTCATGACAGGGCTTGGGTGCTGTATTTTAGCTTTTTTTTTTCCTCAAGGCTGGTGCTCTACCACTTGAGTCACACCTCTGTTTCTGACTTTTTTCCTGGTTAATTGTAACTACAAAAACATTTTCTTAGATTTCTCTGTCCAGACTGGCTTTAGACCCAAATCCTCAGATCTCAGTCTCCTGAGTACCTAAGTTTAAAGTTATGAGCTACCTAGCTAATTCTGGTTTTTCTTTAAGAATGGAAAACTTCAATTAATTCACAGGGAAACTCTAGAAGTATTCCTTTGTAGAAATACTGGCTCCATGGCTACTTATATGCAAAGTTAACACCAGAAAAGACAAAAATCATAAAGAAATGTGAGGAATGTAAGGATAATTTAAACAATGCAACAGTAGTACTTGTATGATATAGAAGAAGTGACAGTTTTCTAGGTCTTGTGTGGTTGGTAGAATTATAAATCTGATTAGAATAGTGTGATGACATTTGTGAGTGAGCTTTCTATGACTAACACCTGGCATAATCTGTTGATGGCATTTATTTGAGCAGACAGTATTGGAGATTCTAGTTCATAATTAGGCTAGAATCAATCAAACAAGTAATACTCATTTCTTTTTGTCATTTATAAAGCAACACATCATGCTGGCAGTATATAGCAAAACGATTCACCCTGTGGCTGGCAACAGAGGAAGATGAGGTCTCATTATCCTCTTCAAGAGCACATGACTTCAATAACTAGAAGAGCTCTCACTAGGCTTCACCTCTGGAAGGTTCTATCACCTTCCCAACTCTACCTGGAAGACCATCTCTTCAATAAATGGTCTTCAGGGCACCCTATCCAAACTTATCGCTGAACTCTGCTATTTTCCAGGAAACCCAATTTCTTTTTCATCAGAATTTTAATAAAGAAACTTGAAGATATGATAAGGCCTTGAATTCACATATTTCAAATAAGTTGTTAGCTGCTGTGAGAAAAGACAACTATGAGTTTATGATACTATATTACAAGAGACACAAAGACACATTAGACTTCTGTCTCCAAGAGTCCTAAATGAGAGCTTGGAGTGCAGTTCAGTGGTAGAGTGCTTTCCTAGCATGTACAAAGCCCTGAGTTTAATCCCTAGCATTGAAGAAAGAGGAAAAAAAGTCAGGTAAAAGTGACTCTTGGCAAGCTGAGAATGGGAGGATCAAGACTGGAAGCTAACCCAAGCAGAAATGTTCATAAGACTCATCTCAATAGAAGAGGCAGGACATGGTGATATCCAGCCCAGGTACAATGGTATGCCTAATATAGACAGTTTGGTTTTCAGTCATGGCATATGCCTGGGCATGAAGAAGATCCTGTATTATAAAAAGCAACACAAAAAGGGCTGGAAGACATCTATCTCAGTGGTAGAGTAGCTGCATAGTAAGTGCAAAGCCCCCACTCTCATGTATGTATATATATTTACCATGAGGACTTAAAGACTTGCAAGATTCTATATAAAAATTCTCTCATCCAAGATTGTACATGGAAGAAAGCCAGGCTTTTCCTCTTTCTTCTTCCATTTGCTCCTTGTCCTTCCTCGATTTTCTCCCTGCTAAATTCCAAGATATTACTTGTCTCTGTGTGTATGTTTGTATTTGTGTGTATGTGTGAGTGTGTGTGTGTGTGCTGTCATGGGGCTTGAACTTAAGGCCTTGTACTCTCATTTAAAATTTTCACTCCAGGCTGGCACTCTACCATTTAAACCACACCTCCAGTTGAAGCTTTTATGCTAATTAATTGGTGAACTCATGGACTTTATTTCCCCTGAGCTGCCTTTGGACTGCCATCCTCAGATTTCTAGTGCCTGGCACCAAACTATTATTAATCAACAATTAAACTACTACAGAAAAGGTAATTTTCTTTTTTTTTTCTTTTTTTTTTTTTTTTTTGCCAGTCCTGGGCCTTGGACTCAGGGCCTGAGCACTGTCCCTGGCTTCTTCCCGCTCAAGGCTAGCACTCTGCCACTTGAGCCACAGCGCCGCTTCTGGCCGTTTTCTGCATATGTGGCGCTGGGGAATCGAACCTAGGGCCTCGTGTATCCGAGGCAGGCACTCTTGCCACTAGGCTATATCCCCAACCCGGTAATTTTCTTATTGTCTTTAACTTTTGGTGTTCTACTCTTTTGTAGCAATATACACATGATGACCTTATATTATTTTATTCATTGGTCATCACAACAACTATTTATTTGAACAATCAGAATAGTATTCTTAATCAGCTTACAGTGTGTAGAGTTTAAGAATAACCAGCACATTACAGAGCCTTCTTGGTATAATGTTGTTGTCTTCAAAACAGGCCTCTTTCTGCAAAGCTGTATTGCCTTTGACAAAAGGAAATTGTATCTGTTTGATTCTAATTGTAAATATTAGTCTGAGCAATAGTTAAAAATATGTATTTTTTATATCATCTGTGTTGTAGTCTCATAGACAAAAGATACTGACTTTATTAAACTTGTTCCATTGAGCCATCACACCACCATTTCAGCATTTCAGTATTCAGTCCAAGCTTAAAATATTTATTCTCCAGAATTATAATCATATGCGGATTCATTACACTTTGGGCTTTTCAGGTAAATATGATTCTTTTGTAGAGTTTCATTATTAATACATGTGCAACATACTGTTTACATCTATTGTCTGGCTGCTGATTTTATGATATAATCTTGGATCTGAAAACAAATTTTGTTAGTAACCTTAAGTTTTATTTATTGATTGTGTTTTTATATTATAATGTTATAAACAAAGATCTTCAGTAAAAGGAAGACAATCATAATTTTATACAAGTTATAATCTTATTGTAAGAACACATTATGAGTCATGGCACAGAATTTAACTGAGCAAACTATAGCACTGACTACTTTTTCCTTCACAATTAAAGACTGCCCCTTAAATTTTATAATTTATTGAAATAATTAAGAAAAAGGGAATACTACTTTCTGAGTTGCGTTTTGCCCAGAAAATTACATATATATTATGTATAGTATATATTATGTATAATATACCATATAGTATATAAAATATATAATATATACATACATACAAAATAGCCTTTTACTGTGACTAATAGAACAGCAATTCTTCTCCAGCTCAGCTGAAGAGAACTGGAGACATCTCTGTATTTACAGTAATGCACATTAGAGGCAGAGGCAGCTGGAGATATGGTGGATATAAACTTCTCATCAAGAGAAATAATGGGCAATATACTGCCTCTATCAATAGTTACTCATCAGATGAATCCACTGTTTACATTTTCAGTAAAGTCTTCCTCAGTGGATTTGTTAATCTGACCATACTTACATTAAGTGAATGAACAAACCACACCATGCATTTGGATTCCAGAGTCTTCACATCGACATTTAAAAATATTATATAATTACTAACTTATCTCCTCTGCTAAGTCCTATGCATGATGATTCGTGAATATTAATATTAATTTAAGAAAACCAATCTGTATCCTGCTAGTGAGTGGGAGAATGACAAAATGAGTGACATTGAACAAGATGCATTGTGCTCACAAACTGACATGTTGAATTGAAGTCCCTTTGTACAACTACCTTAAAAATGATAAAAAATAAATAAAAGTAGAGTGACAGTGTCCAAAAACAAGAAATGTACTCATGATCTGATTTATGAAATGATGATGTCTCTGTAAAACACCTTAATAACAATAAAATTGTATTTTTTAAATTTCCCTCAAAATAAAATTAACAAATTTTATGGAATGAAGATTTTACATACATAATACATATATTATATATATTATATATTCCTTCTCGAAGACACTGTTCTGTCATTTAGCAATATATTTTTTAAACTTCTATTCATGAAACATATAAGTGCTTATTTCATTTTTATTGATAAGTATGATTTATTTTACGGATATGTAATATTTGTTTGCATCTGCTGTATTTTTCAACATTAAAATCCTTCAAAGAACAATTATTTTCCTATTTATTTGTAATTTTGCCTACTGATCCATTGGCTTCTGCTGTAAACTGAAATTTTTTGCTTTCCCTCACCTTGGATTGGGTTTGACTGCTTTTCAAGTTCTTATGGTGAAAGCTTAAGTTATTGATATGTTTGTTTTTCTCGATAAAGATTTGTCTAACTGGCCTTTTACCTTCTTCCTATAATCCTTTTTGCTTTCACTTGCAATTATTCTATTTTTGTTTAGCAGTACCAGGGTTTGAATTCAGGGCTTTTGCTGCTGAAGTAAAATAATAATATATTTATATAAAAAACTGGTTTGGGCAGTACAACAAATTACACAACTTACATTGTTAAGATTGAACAATGGAATTATTCAACCATTATTGTTGAACTATTTCTCTCCTTAATTCTGTTCATTTTAATTTATAATTTTTCTTTTCTCATTGTATGGCATATATATGTTTACATATCTTTCTTCCAAATTTTACTTTTCATTATAAAATGTCTGTCTTTGGTAGCATTTTTTTATCTTAAATTCTGTTTTGTTTAGCTATACTGCTATCCCAGTTCTTTCTGGGTTACCCTTTGTATGATGTACTATTTTTTATTCTCTTACTTCAAACATTTTTGATTTAGAAATTAAGTATGTAACTGAGCTATAATTTTGCTAATCTCATTTTTTAATTGGAGCCATGATACTTTCAAATTTAACATTACAAATATTTCAATTATTTGGTTAGGTTTATATGTATATACTATGTTTTGGTTTGTTGTTGTTGCTCCTGTTTCCTCTAATACTCCTTCTGTGTTAGCCATATGTCTTCTAGTTTATCATTCAGAAATCCTGTTTTTAGTGTTTTGGAAATTATAATATATATTTTAAGGAAATCTACTTCAGATTATGATGAACTAAATTCTAATGGTAAGGAGAAGTGCTATAGCTTAGCTCTTCCCTCACTCTCAGCTTTGTATGATTATTATCACATAACAATGTCTTTTACATTGCACAGCTTTCTACATAATTATTTTTATAGTGTTTAAGTCCAGTATTTTCATCCAAGTTTCTCCTTTTAATATTTCTTGTAGGACACATCTGTTCATTATCAATTGACCCTTTACCTGAAAATCACTCTGTTCTTTTGTTAATTTTAAAGAAGACTATTGAGAGATGTAGGATTTCTTACTAGCAGTTGTTTTCTTTCAGCTTGTTGACTATTTTATCCTATTATTTACTAATCTAATTGAAAATTCTTGCCATGAGCTAAGTCTTTTTCCCCTTGATGATTTGAAAACCATTGTGTCTGTCCATTGTAGTAAACAATTTGACTACAATGCATCCCTGAGTTTATTCTACTAGGTCTTTGCTGATTCATTTGGATATATGGAAAATGATTGGAATAATTCTTCAAAAGGTTAATTTACTCATACATTATTCTGCTGCTTTATCTCTCTTCTTCTTAAAGTGCAATTATGCATATTTCAGTTATTTGAAAGGTCTCTGAAGCTCATTTACTTCTTTTCTTCCTCTGCCTCTTCCTCCTCCTCCTCTTCTTTTTCCCTCTTTTCCTGCTTCCATCTCTTTCTTCTTTTGTTCTGAAAGGGATACTCACTATGGACCTATCCCCAAATTAGTGATTCTTTTGCCATCTCAAACGGAACGTATCTAGGTGAATTTTTGTTTGGTTATTTTACTTTTTGATGAATAATTTTTATTTCTTTAAAAAGTTATCTCTGTGTCCTTACTGATATGTCTGTTTGTTCAGACAAATTGTCATTATCTTGTTTAACTTTGCATAGTTTTTTTTAGGTCATTGGACATAACTATTATGGTGATTTAAGGCCTTTTTCTACTTATTCCAACATTGGAGCCCCCTTAAAGGGTTTTTAAATTTTGTTTTGTTTGTTTGTTTTTTAGTCCTAGAGCTTGAACTCAGGGCCTAGGCACTCTTCTTGAGCTTATTTTTGCTCAAGGCCAGTATCTACCATTTGAGCCACAGCACCACTTCTAAATTTTTTGAGTAGAGACAAGAGTCCCATAGACTTTCCTGTCCCAGATGGCTTCGAACTATGATCCTCAGATCTCAGCTTCCTGAGTAGTTAGGATTACATGAGTGAGACACCAGCGCCCAGTTTTAGAGTATTTTCTGTTGACTACTTTCCACTCCTTGTTTATGATTTATACTTTTCTGTGTCTTTGCATGTACTGTAATTTTTTCCATGACAAGGAAAAACATTAGGTAATAAGTTGTAATAACCTTGGAATGAAGTTTCTTTCTCTTAGTGCTTGTTTTACTTGCTTTAATATTTTTATTTTATTTATTATTTTACTGCACTGAGGACAAACCTAGGGTTTCACACATGCTTGGCAAGCTCTTTACTGCTTGAGTCAAGTTCCAACACTTAGTTGCTTTTAGATTTCATATTCCCTGCAGTATGTACTACTGAGTTACCAAGTCTTCTTGTTTTTATCTGTTGCTTGTGCTAAATTACAAAATACTCTAGAATGAGTACTTCAGTATTTCATAAATTCATTTGGCTCATGAGTCTGGCGGTTGAAGGACCCAAATGGCATGACGCCATGCCTTACCAGTAGTACAGGTAAGGACTCCTAGGCTTTATCAAAATATGGTAGAGAACCAGAAAGGTAAATAGCAGTGAAAGAAGAAATCATGTGGTGATGCAGGAAGGCTGAGAGACTCAGAATCCTGGCTTGCTTTTTAATCCTTTATTGATAATAACCATTTACTAATGTGGAACCTAATGGATTCCTTTGAGAATTACATTAATCCTTTCCAAGGGCAGGGCCTCCATAGGCCTATCTCCTCATAAGCTCAACTTCTTAAAGGTTCATCCATCTCAACATTACAGTGATGATGACCAAACTTTCAGCATGTGAATCTTTAAGGAGCATATCAAAACTATAGCATTCCATTTAACAATCTTTTTAATTTCACTCTGTGTGTGTGTGTGTGTGTGTGTGTGTGTGTGTGTGTGTTTGCTAGTCCTTTTTCATGTGTATGTGGGGCTTGAACTCAAGGTTTGCACACTGTCCCTGAACTTTTGCTCAAGGATACCACACTCAGACTTGAGGTACAGCTCCACTTCAGGATTTTGGGTAGTAAATAGGAGGTAACCATCTCAGAGAATATCCTGGTTGGCTTCAAACTTCAGTCCTCAGATCTCAGCTTCTTAAGTTGCTAGGATTACAGGTGTGAGACAAGTTCAGTGGGCTCTTCGCTTCCCTTGTAACCCTGAGAATATCCAACCATTCCTTCCTGAATCATCATTATGTAATGGTGAGTTCCCATTAAATAGTCCTCAGTGTATTTGCTAAAATACCTTGACTTATGACGACGTCTTCTTTGTTTTGTCAAAAAGATTTATACGCAAAAGGGCACCTTCACAATTTCAAACATTTAAAAAGTTACCCTTGGCTTGTCCTTTCTGTGTGTCTAGAGCACCATACTGAGTCCCACACTAGAGTAACTGAGGTCTGCTCTTTTCCAGTTCCTATTTAGCATGCTTTGCACCCATGCTTGTGCTCACTCTCCTAGATAGCTAGGAATGCATCACATTTTCAGCGTACATTGTGGTTAAGTAATACCTAGGTCTTTTTTTTTTCTTTTTCAGTGTCTTCTTTTCTCTACCTGAAATTAGCCTTAGGTAGTTGTGATGTTAACATGTCTTGGGATGTGAGCATTTTCTCCAGAGCTGAACTCTGAGTCTGATTAAATGGTCATCAAGGATTTTGTAGGGAGCTACACCCTGACTGTGCTCTGGGCACGAAGCTTTTAATAAAACCCAGACTGGGTATGTCTCCCTGGATGGTCAATAATGTTTCCTGGATCTAGGGAGGAGGCAGCACCAAGCTAGCCTCAGATCCCACATCATTCTTACCAGGTTTCATAGTTTTTCCATTTGGTTTGTTCTGTGCCTTTGATTTATTTTTTAGAGTTCTGAAATAATTATTCTTCATAGTTTTGCCATTATTTTCTGTGGCTTTTGCAAGGAAAGTTTGTTCCCTGAGATTCTGATTTCTTTCCAGGTATCTTACCTGAGAGTTCTCTTTAACATTAAGGACTGAAGATCTCTGTGGTATTATATTGGAGGAAATATTCAAATTACAAATATACGAATTAGCTTATGGGGAAAAGGCCACAAATACTGCTTAACATACCTCTCTAAATCAAATTGTTGTTTTATATAACCTAGTGCTACATTTCAGCATTGTAGATCTAATATCTCTTAGTGAATCAGGCAAAATTTGGACATTATAAAAATATAATAGAAATGTGAATTTTTTTAAATTTTAATTTAATTTAATTTAATTTTTGGCCAGTCCTGGGCCTTGGACTCAGGGCCTGAGCACTGTCCCTGGCCTCTTCTTACTCAAGGCCAGCACTCTGCCACTTGAGCCACAGCGCCACTTCTGGCTGTTTTCCATATATGTGGTGCTGGGGAATTGAACTGAGAGCTTCATGTGTAGGAGGCAAGCACTCTTGCCACTAGGTCATATTCAAGCCCATGAATTTTTTTGATCATTACTGCAGTTTGTACTCAAGGCTTCTTACTTGCTAAGCAGGTGCTCTATCAGTTGAGCCACACTTCCAACCTCTTACTTTGTTACTTTTCAGTGTTTCACCATTTGTTTATCCTGGCCAACCTTAGATTCTAATTCCCCTACATACACCTGCTATATAGCTGGGAAGATGTGTTTTCCTCAACATTTTTCCCACACTAGCCTCAAACTATGATTCTCCCATTCTCTCCCTCCCTTAGTAGCTGGGATAATAAGTGTGAACCATTGCACACACCTTAAAATATGGTATTTCTTAAATGAGATGCTATCCAACACTTGCAATTTCACTAAAAGAATTTCAGAGATATGCCCTAAGCTACACTAGCTCAAATTATGGAATGTTAATATTTTTCATTAATGGTTTTCCTCAAGGCAATGTCATGACAAATATAAGAGTAACTTCTTCATGAGAACCAAGGCCATGCTATAATTAGTATATGTGAACTTCCATGTATATGTTTTATTTCTCTTATTGAAGTACACAAACTTGCTTGTGGGAAAAAGTGAATAATATGTTTTGGCTACAAACTGTATAAACAATATTTTAGCTGTTCTATCTTTATTTGAAGGAAAAATAATCTTTTTAACTGCACAGTTGCTGGCATAATTTTTCTATCATAAAATATTTTTTGTACAGCCTTTCACTTCGGAATTTAAACTTCATAGTTAGTGATGATTGTCAGAAATGATTTGAAACAAAAATGAAGAGCAAAATCTATAGCTTCTTTTTTTTTCATTCTTAAATTTTACAGAAACTCCTTTATAAGATCAATCTCATCCACTTTAGAGAAGATATGCTTTCCATCCAAAAGGCCCTGTATGATAATGGCTTACAGGATAAATGAGACACTTGATTACTTTTATTTTATCAAATTATTATCATCTCAAAGGAGTAAAAGGAAGCAGGGAGGCACACAAGCTGTGGAATCCCCCCAGAGTCAGCGACATAGTCTGCTCTGTCATATGACCTTGGGTGAGTTCCTTCCTAGCGTGACATCTCAGCAAGCCTCTTTGTGTCTCTCTGACTCATCTCTTAAGTCGGAGGGTTTATGTGAGCATAGTAACTCACACAGTAGCTCTGGATCAATTAAGCAGAAGTAAGTAATGCACTTAGCCAATCCATCCCACATATACAATGAATAACAGGCTCCAGGAAGCCTTGGTCTTGGAAAAATTTCTAGTTTCTGAAAGGAATTAACAACTGCAGAGTAGACTTCCTATATCAGCATTCAGCAAAGGGTTAAGAGTAAGAAATACCAGCTGCCAGTGAGCCAAATCAGAATGTCATACATCGTACTCTCATACTGGTTTGCAAAAGGACAAATGCCCTTCGTCTTCTCATCTCTTCTTGAAGATATTTATCTTATCAAGTAGAAGAGAATTGTTCTGGCTACTAGTCACAAATAAAAATACAAATTACATTATCACTGCCAAAAAGTGTAGACCCTTTGAAAATAAATACATGCTTGGTTTTAATGTACTAGCATCTAGCAAACATGTAACAAAAGTTAGTGAAAGTTAGTCCAGTCCCATGTTTTGAAAACTAGAAATTAGAAGTGAATGCATGTAAGGAATAGAATAATTCCTTCTATTAATGAAGACTATTCTTTGGAAAAACAGCAACGTAGTAGCTAGAATTGCTAGGATTTTCCACAACAATCTTCTCAAGTTTTGTTCAGGTTTTCATTGCATATATAAGCTACTTTGTAATGGCAAAATTTCAATATATATTCAACACAATCTAGAAATGTAAGGGAAGGGATGGATTAGGTAGGTCAGGTGAGAATGTTGAAAGGGGTGATATTGATCAAGATACATTGTACTCATAAACAGTGCTGATGCATAGCAACTCCTTTAAAGATAATAAAAAATATTTTTTTAAAAAACTTTCCCTGGTTAGTGACTTGTTGTGGCACTAAAAGTAAATCAATTCCTTAATGTGATTATGCCAGTGATAAATTCAGGATTATATTACATATGCTCATAATAAGGCAGACTGATGCAAAGTATCTTTTAAAAGAATCATACTAAATATGTTCCTACTAGCTATAAAACCACACTAAGAGATTACTCTGGACAGTGGGTTTAAAATGGGTGTATCCAAACTCTCCGTCACAGTTGTAACACATTTCTCTCTGGTGCTGCCTAACCAATTCTGTAACAATTAGTATAATTCACTGGGATCCATGCCAGCTGGTAAGGATCCTTGTACAGTGTGTTCACTTTTTAAATGACATACTAAGGGCAAAATAATAATAATGATGATGAGAATAATAATAACATAAATGATTAGCTAATTTTCAGAGCCAAGTTTATAAGTAGGTCTGGCCAAATCATACTGTGAGGACATAATGACCTTCAGGCATGAGCTATTGAATGAACATTTCCTTTCATCAGAAAGAAAACAGGATTTGTGAGTAAAGACCATTCATTGGATGGGCAGAAACTTGTACTGGCAATGATACTGCTGTCTTCTATTCTGCACATTTCCATCAAAGGACTTTACCTGCTTCAGTGAAGCAGCTCTTTGAAAAGCTGAGGGAGTCTAGTATAGGAGCATGCAATTCTCTTCCGTGTATGTATTTCAGCATTCATAAAAAATCAGCATCCAAGACACATAACAAACAGTACAAGAAATGTACCCAAGGCCTAACATATGAAACTGTAACCTCTCTGTACATCACTTTGACAATAAATAAGAAAAAAGAAGAAAGAAAGAGAGAGAGAGAAAGAAAGAAAGAAAGAAAGAAAGAAAGAAAGAAAGAAAGAAAGAAAGAAAGAAAGAAAGAAAGGAAGGAAGGAAGGAAGGAAGGAAGGAAGGAAGGAAGGAAGAAAGAAAGATGCTGGCAATTTTTCCTCCATGGATCCAAGAGGAAAAAGCTTATAAGAAGAGTCTCAATACAGCATCCACACACAGAGATAACAGTAACATTTAGGTTATTTAACTATGAAAGAAGTTTACACAGTATATGGTGGGAATGTGTGTGAATAAAAAAAATGTGTGTGAATGTGTGTTCATGTAGATGACAGTACGCACATATATGTTCTATCTTGTTGACCCAAAACAAATCCTTACAACTAGACAAACAGTGTGTCTACTAGGCAGGGTGAAAAGAAGAGAGGATACCTCACCTTCATCATTAGGGAGCAAACCCAAAGATACAGATTGGTTCCATAGCTGGAGGCAAATACCGGTTAGTATGATTTAGTTCCTGTTAATTTCCTGGCTTGTAGCTGTTGCGGGACAACTCTCCATAGTTTTGCTTCGCCTCTAAGGCCATGAGCTTTCCAGCTTCCTTAGATTGCTTGTTTGCAAAGCAACCTATAGCCCTGTTCGCTCTCATTTGCACATAGCCTGATTCCTTTGCTTATTTGGTTTTCATTTCCTTAGCCCTTTGTCCCTTTGCTGTGGCATTTTTATTGTGATAAGGAATAGATTTTGCATCTCTTTATGTCTTTATTATACAGTTCAACAAATAATATATTTATTAAACAATCTAAATCCTACTCACTGAGGTGAAAAAAAGAGATCAGAATATACTGTGAAAAATGTAGCATATTTTCACTGATTCAACAGAAGAAAATAAAAAGAAAGAGAATAAACAGGAATAAAAATAAATAAAAAGTAAAACCCATGAAAATACTAGCTATCAAGTACTGAAGTTTTATGCTATGCAAAGTATGTTGCTTGCATTTTCCAAGTCCTTCATTTCATAGTCATCAATTAGATACAATCATAATTTTCATGCAATTCACAAGAACAAGTATTACTTAAGGCACATATCTAATAAGCAGTAAGAAAGGTATTCCAATTCGTGTTTCCCTACTTTTACAACATCATCCCAACTACATGGGAAGTGGTTTAGGTTGCCTTGGGCATATACAGTAGACCCTACTATTTAAAAGAATATGATGATCTGATGTTCATCCATTTTCCAGTAAATTTATTTGATAACTGAGTAATATCTCCCTCATATAAACATACTATATACAAATTATGTATATATATACACATATACACAATACACATACGTGTGTGTGTATATAACATGCATCTGTATGACATGTGCTTCTAGGTATCATAAATTGGTTTGAACTGCTCCTTATTGTGGTTTTGATTTTTATGTTGCTATTAGTGATTGCTGTTGAGTATCATTTTATGCACTTCTTGGTAACTTGTGTATCTTCCTTTTATTGAGATGTACTCTGCTCCTTCCATCATATTTAATCAGAATGTTAAACTTTTTAGTATAAGTCCTTTATATGTTCTATATACAAGTACATTTATTAAGTATGTGGTTACACATATTTTCTCTAATTTAATGCTTTGTTTTCTCATTTTCTGGATGTACAGAAAATTTTAAGTTTGGTAAATATGTTTTATCCATTTCTCCCTACTTTTTCTTTTTTATTTTTTCTAGAAAGGCTTTACCCAACTCAAGTTTATGAAATGTTACTCTTCCAAGAGTAACATTTCATTCAAAATTTCTATCCAATTTGAGTCAATTTTTTTTGTTTCTAATGTTGGGGGATCCACTCCCTTCTTTTACACTGTGCTACCCAGTTGTCTCAGCACCACCTGTTAGAAAAAACTAAGTCCAATTTTCCTGGAACCTTAGTATCAATACAATTTTATTAAGAGCAGAAAAGATCCATCAAATCAAGCAAGAGCGAATTCTTGACCTGATAGTGGCCTCAGTCCCTGTTTTCTTCCTTTTCTCCGTAATTACCACTATGACTCTATACCCTCCAAACTGTAGACTCAGAATTGTTTTTTATTGTCAATAAATAGTTTCAGAATAAAGCTATAAATAAAAAGTCGAATATTTTATTGGTCTTTTAAAATTTCCTCTCTGTTCTTGAATACCAAATAACTTCTCATGTTGCAGCTCCTTAAGTAGCCATGGGGCATCAGCTCCTCAGTGTTTCATTCTATAATGCCATCTCTCTAATTTAGTCCCATTAATGTCCACATCAGCTGAATACAGATAAACATCATGAATGACTTCTCAGATGTTCTGCTTCCACAGATGGGACTCATTTCCCACAGCCACTGAAGCCGCAGTGACTCGATACAGTTCAGATATTGTTTTTTCACGTGTCATAAACGGAATACATCTATTTGCAATGAGATTTGCCCATGCTTGTGATAAATAGGAAGTTGGTTTCTTCACAATCCCACCCCTAAAAATCAGGTTTTTTTTTTTTTTTAATTACTATCAAATGGAATAGGTATCTTTCTCTGGCATCTGAGAAGACCTTAGTGTGAACTGGAATATTCGGCGGGGGGAGGGGGGAGGGAAGAGGATGGGGGCAGGCTGTATTCCCATCCCCCAGTCATTTTCCATGCTCAGCACCAGCCATCCAGGGGGCACAGCCCTCTGTGCTCCACACACATGCTGTGTGCACTCTGATTGGCTGAAGTCTCTGGAAGGAATCCTTAGGAAATTTGGCGGTTAAAGATCCAGTTGAGACAGGAGACCAGGAGGGGCCAGGAAGGCTGTGAGCAGGGACCCTAGTTGGAGGCGATGTGGAGCTAGAACCATGAAGGAAGAAGTGAAGGGGATTCCCGTAAGAGTGGCGCTGCGCTGCCGCCCTCTGGTCCCTAAGGAGAGGAGTGAGGGCTGCCAGATGTGCCTTTCCTTTGTGCCTGGGGAGCCGCAGGTGGTAGTTGGGACAGATAAATGTTTTACCTACGATTTCGTGTTTGACCCCTCTACCGAGCAGGAAGAGGTCTTCAATACAGCAGTCGCCCCACTCATCAAAGGCATTTTTAAAGGCTACAACGCAACCGTCTTGGCCTACGGGCAGACTGGCTCTGGGAAAACATACTCAATGGGAGGTACATACACTGCAGAGCAAGAGAATGAGCCAACCGTTGGGGTCATTCCTCGGGTAATCCAGCTGCTCTTCAAAGAAATCGGGGACAGGCGTGACTTCGAATTTACTCTGAAAGTGTCTTACTTGGAGATTTACAATGAAGAGATTTTGGACCTTCTGTGTTCGCCTCGAGAGAAAGCCTCTCAAATAAATATCAGGGAAGATCCTAAGGAAGGCATCAAGATTGTGGGGTTGACAGAGAAGCCTGTTTCCATTGCCTCCAACACTGTTTCCTGTTTGGAGCAGGGCAACAACTCCAGGACGGTGGCTTCCACGGCTATGAACTCCCAGTCCTCCCGATCTCATGCTATTTTTACCATCTCCATAGAACAAAGAAAGAAGAACGATCAGAACTGCAGCTTTCGATCCAAGCTACATCTGGTAGACCTTGCTGGATCAGAAAGACAGAAGAAAACCAAGGCAGAAGGGGATCGGCTAAAAGAGGGTATTAATATTAACCGAGGCCTGCTGTGCTTGGGGAATGTCATCAGTGCTCTCGGCGATGACAAGAGGGGGAGGTTCGTGCCCTACAGGGATTCCAAGTTGACTCGACTGCTTCAAGATTCTCTAGGAGGCAATAGCCATACTCTGATGATAGCCTGTGTGAGTCCTGCCGACTCCAATCTAGAGGAAACATTGAACACCCTCCGCTATGCTGACAGAGCAAGAAAAATCAAGAACAAGCCTGTTATTAATCTTGATCCCCAGACAGCTGAGCTTAATCATCTTAAGCAACAGGTACAACAGCTACAGGTCCTCTTGCTACAAGCCCATGGAGGCACCCTGCCTGGGTCTATCAGTGTGGAACCATGTGAGAATCTCCAGTCTCTCATGGAAAAGAACCAGTCCCTGATGGAGGAGAACAAAAAACTAAGCCAGGGCCTGAGTGACGCAGCAGGCCAGACAGCCCAGATGTTGGAAAGAATCATAGTGACCGAGCAAGCAAATGAAAAGATGAGTGCCAAGCTCAAGGAGCTTAGGCAACATGCAGCCTGCAAGCTAGACCTTCACAAGCTGGTGGAGACCTCACAAGACCAGGAATTAAAAGGAAATTTAGCCTTAATTTGTAACCTGCAACAAGCAATTGCCCAGCTATCCGATGACACTGTTGCTTGTATAGAGGCAGCCACAGATGGCGCCCTGGAACCAGAAACTCAAGTGGAAACAAGTGCAGATACTAGCAGGTCATCCGATATTTTCACCACTCAGCATGCTCTACGCCAGGCCCAGATATCCAAGGAGCTCCTTGAGCTGAATAAAGCCCTTGTCCTGAAAGAAGACCTTGCTAGGAAGATGACTCAAAATGAGAGCCAACTGCAGCCCATTCAGCTCCAATACCAAGATAATATTAAACACCTAGAATTGGAAATCATCAGTCTGCAAAAGGAAAAGGAAGAATTAGTTCTTGAACTTCACTCAGCCAAGAAAGATGTCAACCAAACCAAGCTGAGCGAACACCGTCGCAAATGCCTCCAGGAGCTGGAAGGCCAGATAGCTGATTTGAAGAAGAAACTCAACGAACAGTCGAAACTGCTGAAGCTGAAGGAATCCACAGAGCGGACTGTCTCCAAACTGAACCAGGAGATACAGATGATGAAAAGCCATCGCGTGCAGCTAATGCGTCAGATGAAGGATGATGCTGAGAAGTTTAGGCAGTGGAAGCACCAGAAAGATAAAGAAGTCATCCAGTTAAAAGAAAGAGACCGCAAGAGGCAGTATGAGCTGCTCAAACTTGAAAGAAACTTCCAGAAGCAGTCTACTGTGCTCAGACGTAAAACAGAGGAGGCAGCAGCTGCCAACAAGCGTCTCAAGGATGCTCTCCAAAAGCAAGGGGAGGTAGCCAGGAAAAGAAAAGAGACACAAAGCTGTGGAATGGAAAGCACAGCAACTCGAGTGAAGAATTGGCTTGGAAGTGAAATTGAAGTAATGGTCAGTACAGAGGAAGCCAAACGCCATCTGAATGACCTTCTTGAAGACAGGAAGATCCTGGCTCAGGATGTGGCTCAACTCAGAGCAAAAAAGGAATGTGGGGAGAATCTACCTCCTAAACTCCGGAGGTACACATTCTCCCGTGTTTCAGCACATGATCGAGTTCCCGAGACAGAGGTTTCCATTACCCAACAGATTGAAGGCCTAGAGACTGAAATGGAACTCAGGAGCGCTCAGATTGCTGACTTACAGCAAAAACTTCTGGATGCAGAAAGTGAAGACAGGCCTAAACAACGCTGGGAGAATATTACTACCATTCTCGAAGCAAAACATGCCCTAAAATATTTAATTGGAGAGTTGGTTTCCTCAAAAATCCAGATCAGTAAGCTTGAAAGCAGCATGAAGCAGAGCATAGCTAGCTGTGCGGACATGCAGAAGATGCTGTCTGAAGAGAGAAATCATTTTGCTGAGGCTGAGACCGAGTTAAAGGCTGACCTGGTCAGAGCAGAGCAACACCACCAAGAGAAGGTTCTTTATCTTCTCATGCAGCTGCAGCAGAGCCAAACAGCAGAGATCCAGCCAGAGGCATCAAGAGAAGTTAGTGGGAGGGAACAGCAGCTGCTAACCACATTGAAGTGTCAGGATAATGAGCTGAGGAAGATGCAAGAAGTGTGTGAACAAAACCAGCAGCTTCTCCAGGAGAAGGAAGTCATCAAGAAGAAACTGACCCTCCTCCAGGTAGCCAGCAGACACAAATCTGTTCATGTTCCAAACTCTTCCTTTGAATATATCCCTCCTAAGCCAAAACCTTTCCAGGTTAAGGAAAAGTTCCTGGAGCAGAGCCTGGATATGGAGGAACTAACAGACTATTCCGAGAATTCCATAGATGTGCATGAGAATGGTGGCAGTGATGGGGACAATGAGGAATGGAAGCCCACCAAATTAGCAAAGATTACCCAGAAGCCCATCCACGGATGTGCCTGCAAGTGCTGGTGTGGGAACAGGAAGTGTGGGTGCAGGAGGCAAAGGTCAGACTGCAGTGTGGCCTGCGGCTGTGACTTCACAAAGTGCCGGAATCGCCAGCAAAGCCAGTGTAGCTTCAGTGGTGTTGGGCAGGGCAGTGATCCTGAAGACTCCTTAAAACTGGAGGATCCCACAGAGGTCACCCCAGGACTGAGCTTCTTCAATCCTGTCTGTGCCACTCCCAATAGCAAGATCCTACAAGAAGTGCGCGATGGGGACAAAGCACTGTTCAACAAGACTGCACTTGCTCTCTCCTTCGGCTTCTCAGAACTGCAACCCAGAACAATAAAATCCCAGCAAAGTAAGGCCCCAGGGAAGAAAAAGAAGAGAACTCTGGGCAGCAGTACCAGTTTTTTCTCTGGCTGCTCTTCTATGGAAGAAGAGGCCTATTGAAGTCATGGCCATAGTCCCTATCAAGAGTTTGCCCTGGGATGCACTCACTTTCAGGTTGTAGCCAGGAGGGGGTTCTTGAATGAGTTCTCTGGATTTGGGTTTCTTGCTTTAAAAAAAAGGGGACAGTGTTATGGGAAAGGAGGGGGACTTTCGTTGGATGTTGGTCATCAGTCTCCAACCATCTATACCAGATATCTTTTTGTTCCTGCAGAAGGTTCTTAAGCCACCTGCTGAATAAACAATCAATTCACCTTCCTAGTAGGTCATCAGGAGCCAGTGCCGAGTACCACCTAGTTCCTGGCTCTTTGTGAGCACTGATGGAAACAAGGAGGGGCATTCCCCTTCAAGGTCCTCTCAGTTCCATGGAGGAGCCTGCCCACAGCTCACTTCAGTCAGGGGCTACTCTGCCTCTCTGGATTTTCAGTGTTCAACAAGACCCCTAATTGTCTGCCAGCGAATGAAACTCTCACATGCTAAATAAATAAATTTCCCATCGAATCGCAACTATTCCATGAGATATTTACTCCTTGTATCAATAAGTAAAAGAATCTCTAAAATAAAAGCCAATTAAAATAGAATTTAATCATTAGAACCAGAAAAAGGGGAATATTGAATTTCTTCAGTAAGACACAAAAATCACAGGCAACTAGAAAAAAAAGGTTATGCTAAAATTTAAAACTACCATGAGTTGAAACACACTCAATAGAATTAAAGGCAGAATGGGAGAAAGTATTTTCAGTCTTATATTGGTTAGATAGTAATATGCAAAACACAAAAAAAACAGAAGCCAAATTTGAATATCAATCCATCAGGAGCATGTCTCATTTGCATAATAGATTGGCATGGGAATATGGGTAAGGAATTCTTCTGTGTGGGCTAGTCCTTAACTTAGTTCCTTCAGAGTGCACCTTAGTTTTGTGTGGAGGTATGCATCTCCCTGTTTTGAAACTGCTTATTGAAATAGAGTCTCCCTATTTGTTTTAAATTATTTCCTTGTAATTTATTTTTGCCAGTCTTGGGGCTTGAACTCAGGGCATAGACACTATCCCTGAGCTTTTGTGCTCAAGGTTAGCACTCTACTGCTTGAGCCACAGTTCCATTTTTGATTTTTTGGTAGTTAATTTTAGGCAAGAGTTTCATAGATTGTTCTGCTTAGGCTGGCTTTGAACTGTGATTATTAGAGCTCAGCCTTCTGAATAGCTAGAATAACAGGGATGAATCACTTGGACCATGCACTTGTATAAATTTGTTGATGACTGGTTCCTTCAGTTATATTACCGATATCTGAATTTCACAGAAAATGAATGGAAGCTAGAGAAATAATAATTCAATGATTATTCTAGAGTTTTAAGAAATGCTACAGCAATGGTTTCCAGAAGCAGAAACTCAAGAGTTGAGGAACCTGGAAGAATAGTGCCAAAGGAACCAAGAAGTAAGAAAAAAATTCCTTTCCTATTTGCTTTTCCTGAACCTTAAAACTATTCAAAAAAAGAATATAAGTAATATTGTGTTTGAAACACTTATATATTCTGATTCCCTATGTGAGTAGTTTTGCCTGCTTTTTATTTAATTTTTTAATTTTTTATTTTCAAGGCCATGTACAGATGGGTTACAGTTACACATGTAAGGTAGTGAGTACATTTCTCGTTATATCTATTACCCCCTCCCTCATTTTTCTCCCCCCTTCCCTCTCCCAACCCACCTGCCTCAAGTTGTATAGTTAATTTCCAACATACTGTCTTATGAGTATCGCTATTGCATTGGTTTGCCCTTTATCCTTTGTCTCACCATTTTGATGATCCCCTCCCCTTCCCTAATTCAGATGACGGTATATACAATACCCAGAGTACTGAAATCAAATATAGTAGCAACAGTGTATAAATCATAGGAAAGAAAAAAGAAAAAAATTCACACAGTACATTAAAAATTACAACAACGATATAAAGCCTCTTGTTTCCATATCTTGGGGTTCGTTTCACTTAGCATCATCTTATATGCTCTTATGTACATAACTATTAAGCTATATGTCTAGGAGTAACCTAGACTTACACTAATTATTACCAGTGAAGGAAACCATACAGTCTATGTTTCTTTGGGTCTTGCTCACCTCACTTAATATGATTTTTTTCCAAGTCTTTCCATTTCCTTGAAATGAATGGGGCAACATCATTCTTTCTGATAGAAGCATAGAATTCCATTGTGTACATGTACCACATTTTTGGATCCATTCATCTACTGAGGGGCATTGGGTTGATTCCATATTTTAGTTAGTGTACCTGTTCTTTAAATTACCTCTTCAGAGGCCTTCATTGACTTCCCGGTAATATTAAGGTCACCTGATTTATGCTGCAGTGTGTGTGTGTGTGTGTGTGTGTGTGTGTGTGTGTGTGTGTGTGTGTAGTTTATTGGAGATAAGAATCTCATGGACTTTCTTGCCCAGGCTGGCTTCAAACTACAATGCTCAGATCTCAGATCTGAGTTTCTAGAATCACAGGCCTGTCCCACTGGCACCCTAGAGTAATAATTTAACTGTAATAGCTCTGTAGATAACCTGTGTCTCATCCTGATGCTAGCTAGGCTCTGCACAATAGAACGGGTAACTGCTCTGTGCTCAGTGGCATCCTGGGACCTGATATGTAGTGAGCAGTTGATAAAAATCCATTAAATGAAGGGGTAAGTCATGGGAGCTGTTTTCCAAACCATAGCACAAGCAACATAGAGAGTAGAATTTTCTGCTTATCCTATTTAACTTTATATATATCATTCATGAGCTTTTTAAAATCTAAGTTGGCAAACTTATAACTTTCTATTACCCACTAGAACACAGGAATTATAAGTTCCTATAATGATGAATGGATCCGTATAGGAAGGCTGTTATATTTTCCAATGTAATGTCTCCTTTTTAAAATATAGGCAGACACTTCAAGACTTCCTGACTACAGTGTTATGAATTTTAAACCCAATAAATGTATCTAATTACAGTACTGAAATGAAAGTTTTCCTATGTTGTCAATTATATTTCTCTTCCCAGTTGAGGTTCTTCTTTTCTGGAAAAGATTGATTTAGTGTATTTATCAGCACATTATAGAAATGTAATCCTTGTGTGTGTATGGGGGGAGCAGTTATGGGGCTTGAACTCAGGGCCTGGGTGCGGTTCCTGAGCTGCTTTGGCTCAAGGCTAGAGCTCTACTACTTGAGTTGCAGCACCACTTCCAGTTCTTTTCTGAGTAGTTTATTACAGACGAGTCTTACAGACTTTCTTGCTCAGGCTGGCTTCACACTGCACTCCTCAGATCTCAGCCTCCTGAGTAGCTAGGATTACAGGCCTGAGCTACCCAGCTGGCTTTTTCGTTTCTTCTATCGTTATGTGTATGCTGGCTAGGGCCTGCAGCTATCCCAAAGCAGTTATGCTGAAAGCTAAAACTACAGGCACAAGCCATTGATGTTGAACAAAAGTGCATTCTCTAAGCCAGAGTTTCTCAAATGGTTTTGGGGGCTGAGGAATTTTTGCTGTGAGGCTGTTCTTCACATTAAAAGTAGTTTAGCAGCACCTCTGGCCTCCACCTGCTAGAATACAACCATCCCCACCCTTTGCATTTATAACAAATGTATTTGTAGACATTACTCAATGTTATATGGGGCAAGAAAAGCATTCTCGGTTGGGAAAAAGTACTTTATGTTGAAAGGATACTTGTTTTCCATGTTTACAACTGACTTTTAGAGAATTTAATTCTAATGTTTAAAGGAATGTTTTCCTTTTCCTGGATAGAATTTGCCTTTCTTTCTAAAATCAGTTTGGCAATGAATTTGCAAATTTAACATTGAGGTACTCTCCAAGATTCAACCTTTGGTCCTTGCTATACATGATCACTTTGAAGATTTTTTGAATTTCTGGTAGTTTAACACTAAACTTTTTAGAAGTGTAGGTTCTATTCTTGTTATGAATTCAGTGTGCTCTGAAAGACTTTTTATTGCTTCCGTGGAAATCTGTAAAAATGACTGAAGTTATTTTTGGCCCAAATAACTCTTAGAGCAATGCATCCTTCATCTGTCTCAGTCATTCACATTTCTCATGGATTTCACAGCTTTTACATTAGCTCCATCCGGTTAGAATTTAGATGAACAAGGACAAAGTTGCATGGGCAAAGGTGAGAAAGTGTTTGAAGGAATGCCATTTAAATTGCCTTCTTTTACCTACTCCTTTATTCTGAGTTCATTGTTGCTCTTATATACCATTTTACATTTTGTTCAGATATTGAGTGAAAGAAGCCAAGTTAAAATAAATGCTTCAGAGTGATTTTCATAGGAGCTGAGAACATGGCTTTAGGGATGAATGTGAGATCTGGAATCACAGGAAGCTGAAGGAGATGCTTGCCTTTCAGACTTGGCGAGATTTGATTTCTTTGTCTACAGGAAGTCCCCAAGAAGGCATCATCCTGGTAGTAACCAGAATATAGCAGCACCCTGTCGCAGGATATTGTGCAATATATCCTCATCATTGAAGATGCATCTGTAGCACCCTGTCTGAGAAACTCAGCGTGTATTGGCTCAAGAGGAGAGGTGGGCCGTGCACAACAGTGCTCAGTGATGGTAAGCACTGACCATCTCCTCCTTTGTAGGGTGACAGCCATAAGCAAGCTGTATTTATTGCAGTGGGAGTTCATCCAATTCTCTGGGGCTGGCTGGCTTCTGTTCTAACATGCTTTATCATGGGTCAGCAGCTGCAGAGACAGAGGGTCAATTTGCCAACCCTTGTTTTGCTGTCATTGGCAGTGTGGAAATATGCCATGGAGGACAGAAAGTAGCCCTGGACATTCTCTTCTTTGGTATCTCCGCCATCCCTTATGCCAATTGTACTCACTTAGCAAATAAATAGCTCTTGGAAAAGCAGGACACCATACGGGTAGGTCAAGAAGACTCTTTAAAATTCTTTATCCAAATCCTTCCTTGTGTGGAGAAGAGCAAGAGAACTGAGTGTGTTGGCCAAGTCTACATGTCTTGGGGGGTGGGGAATGTGCAGGGATGTGCCTATGTGGGTGCTGGTACTGGGGTTTAAACTTGGGGCCTGGGAGCTATCTCTAAGTCTGCCTGGCCTGGTATCCAACCATGATTTTCAGACCTCAGCCTCCTGAGTAGCCAGGATTATAGGCTTGAGCCACCATTTCCCAGCTACAGGATTAACTCTTGGCAGAACTGAGATCATTTGGTTTCCTAAGTGAAAAATAAATGTATTGTTTTAACCCTTGCCTATGTTTTTGTATGCTTTTGGACATAGTAGGCCAGAGAGACGGTTTCGGTTAAGTCAAGCTGCTATAGCATAATAGCACAGATTGAACCACAAACATTTGTTTCTCACAGTTCTGGAAAGCAACAGTTTAAGATCAAAGTGCCAGGAATGTTGGATGTGGTAAAAGCTCTTTATGGACTACAGATAATATTTCCATGTGTGGCCATTCCTTAATTCATTCAGGGGAAGAGAGAGAAGCTATACACATCTTCTAAGGACACTAACTGCACCACAGAAGGCCCACCCTCATGACCTCATTTCTCAAATACCACTCTCCAAAGACCACCTACACAAGGCTCAGAGTTTCAGCAAAGTTATTGTAGTGGAGTGCAACAGTTTTGGATCTTGGCCTTCTTTCAAAATGAGAGGTCTGAGAGGAGCTATTTTTGGATTATTACAAAATTTTCCCAGAAAGCTAGTTGGGCCAGGGATGGACCAGGCGAGGGGTATCACCCAGGGAGCAGGACGATGTGTAGGCAAAGTTTACACTGCTCTACCAAACAGGAACCATGAGCAGCTGAGGTGTGTTTGTGTTGGCACCCGCCTGTGGCCAGGACTCTCCAGAGGCAGTTAGCAAACTTCCCTTTTTATCACACTGTGTCTCCTAATATGTTCTACCACATGAATGACATCTCCACTTCTAGGTGGTTAACTGGAGATAGGAAAGAGTCTAACAGATTTTCCTGCTGTGTTGGCTTTGAACCACAAGGGTGATATCTCAGCTTCTTCATAACTAGAATTATAGGCCACAGATATTTGTAGCACTGATTATTTTTGAGATAGGGTCGCTTTCTTCTACAGCATAGACTTGCACAATGATTAGTCATTTTAGGCTTCTTGTTGTAGGTGAAATGACAGGTACATAAAACTGTTTCCAATCTCTTTATTTAAAATGGAGTGTCATTGACTTTTCTACTGAGGAGCTAAATAAATCTCTCAGGAGTTAGATAAATCTCTGTTGTCAGCATTTCTAGTATCTGGGAAACAGCTAATTCCACTGAAAAAATTATACTAAGTGAAGTGAGCCAGACCCAATGAAACATGGTCTCTATGGTTTTGCTCAAATGGTAATAATATATGTCCAGGCTAGTCCTCGCAGATGATCACAATAGCTCAACATCTATGAACATATGATCACATAAGATTATGCTAAGTGAAAGAACTCCAAGTTATGGAAAGAAGCAGTTTGTCCCTTGTTCTTATTTTTAACACACTATGTGAAATTATTTCTTTTGTTTATCTTCCCTATGGTTTAACCCCTGTTGTCACTGTATTTGATTCTGGTACCCTGGGTAGTATATGTACATTTGTCTGAATCAGGGAAGGGAAGGGTAGGGTCCATCAAAATGGTGAGACAAAGGGTAAAAGTTGAACCCATGAAACAATACTTACAAGACAATATGTTATAAACCAACTGTACAACTGGAGGGAAGGAATTGTGGAGAAGAGAATGAGGTATAAAAATGAAGCAGGATGTAACAAGTATGACAAGAAATGTACTCACTACCTTACGTATGTAACTGTAACCCCTCTGTACATCACCTTGATAATAAAAATTTTAAAGAAAAAAATATTGGTTGTTCTTATTTTAAAATAAATACTAGCTGTTGGTTAATATAAATGACTATCTCCATCTTATTTCTCCTGGTTCAACATGTTTATGGAATGATTTTTTTCTCACAGATGTACAGGGTTATAGAGGATGGTACCCAGTAGTACACTGTGTTTTGAAAGAAATTCCACCAGCCACAAAGTAACATAGGAGGTGATTAGTGACTATGGTACGGATAACATCACCCATTCAATTTCTTCAATATATTTTTTAGTTCTTTTCTAGCTTCTGATGACAGTGTTTCTGTTGTTGTTGTTGTTGTTGTTTTTAGTGTAGCTTTGCTGCTTTTCTGCCCTAAATCTTTTTTCTTTTATTTACTTTTTCTTTCATTTTCTACTCTGTCTTTGCTTACCTCTCTCCTTCCTTCCTTCCTTCCTTCCTTCCTTCCTTCCTTCCTTCCTTCCTCCCTCCCTCCCTCCCTCCCTCTCTTCCTTCCTTTCTTTCTTCTTTCTGCCTTTCTTACTTTTTTGGTGCTAGTACTGGGCTTGAACTGAAAGCCTCAAACTCTTGCTTGGCTTTTTTTTTTGCTCAAGGCTGGCACTTTACTCCTTGAGCATACCTCTATTTTTGGCTTTTTGTTAGTTTAATGAAGATAAGCATCTCAACAGATTTTTCTGTCCAGGCTGGCTTTGAAACATAATTTTCAGATTTCAGCCTTCTGAGTAGCTAGGAGTACAGGCATGAACCAGCAGCACTTCAACTTACTCTTTTCTTTTCATTTTCCTTTATTGTCAAAATGAATTACAGAGGGGTTACAGTTTCATGTGTAAGGTAGTGAGTACATTTCTTGTTCAACTTAATAGCATTTACCTCCACGTAGTTGTTGCTTTTTTTTCTTATTAATTGTCAAAGTGATGTACAGAGAGGTTACAGTTTCATAATTTAGGCTTTGGGAACATTTCTTGTACTGTTTGTTACCTCCTCCCTCATTCCCCCTCCCCTCTTCCTTTTTCCTTCTCCCCCCATGAGTTGTTCAGTTGGTTTACACCAAACAGTTTTGCAAGTATTGCTTTTGTAGTCGTTTGTCTTTTTGTCCTTTGTCTCTTGATTTTGATATTCCCTTTCACTTTCCTAGTTCTAATACCAGTATATACAGTTTTAAAGGTACTCAGATAAGATACAGTGATAGTGTGGGTAAAACCATAAGAAGGGGATATAAGAGGATCATCAACAATAGAAGCTATGGTTTCACATAGCATGTTGAAAGTAATTACAACAGTGATATAACATGGAATTCATTTCACTTAGCATCATCTCATGTGTTCATAGGGGCAGAGCTATTAGGCTCTTGTGATCCTCTGCTGTGACTAGCCTAAACCTGTGCTAATTATTCCCTATGAGGGAGACCAGAGACTTCATGTTTCTTTGGGTCTGGCTCACTTAACTTAGTATAATTTTTTTCCAAATTCTTCCATTTCCTTATGAATGGGACAGTGTCATTCTTTCTGATAGAGGCATAAAATTCCATTGTGTATACATACCACATTTTCCTGATCCATTCGTCTACTGATGGGCATCTGGGTGGTTGTTTCTATTTCTTGAACTTCTAAAAGCCTTCATTCCTGAACTCACCAGTGGAAGAAGTGTAAGTCTTTCAGACATCATAGATCTTAAGTGTATATATAGGAACCTCAAAATACTACCTCTCAAATACATGTCATCAGTTGTAGAAAATGTCACTGATAAGTATTTCCCATGTCTGTGCTTTTATGTTACCATTTGAATTTAGGTAAGTTAAGGACTAGTTTATTCTATTAGAGGGCAGGCATTAAGAGGGAAGTACGTCATTGGTTTTTTATTTATTTGGTTGCTTCTGAGTCTATGTACTTAGCTACAAACAATGGCTGATCGAGTTCTTCTTTGTGTGTCACTTTAAAGGTCTACCCAATGAGTCACCATGGAATCCTCCTCAAAATAAACCAATATTGCCTTATTTTGTGACATTCTGTTTAGTTAAATAGCAACATAGGTCACTGCAAATATCTGCTAATTATGCTCAAGAGCATCTGTCCCTTGGTCAGTCATAGCTTTTCTAGTGTGGTAATTGACCCCCTGAATTTCAGGCTGTTTCTTTTCCATGGAAGGAGTCAGCTCATGCAAAACCTCATTACTGGTCCTACAATCAGTGATCGCCTATGGCCAGCCTCTCGGGAAACTATATAAGCTAAACAAACCCCAAACCCAGGAAAAACTCACAAAGAACATTAGCTAGGAAACCAAATAAGACACAGCCAAGAAAATTCTCAATGTGCATACTACATAATGAAGACAGTTATGATATAAAGAGAATAGTTTCAAGGTATACTTTAGACAGTGTAGTCATGCTGGCTGTGGAGATAGCAGTGTTAATCTTTTTTTTATCAATACTGACTGTGCATTTTATGCCAGACACTGGGCTTGGGGTTGAGAGTGAAGCTGCGAAGGGACAAACACTAAAGTATCCAAAAAGCAGAGGACACTTGTCCCTATAAAATATATGTCATCCATTGTCAGGATGAAACCATAATGTTTGTATTGAAGTAGACTACAGAGAACTGAAAGGCATAGCGGCAGAGAGAGGAAGAACAAGGGTTTCTCAGGCTCAGGTTTCACTCCTTACTCTACTTGAATTTTGAGGCCTCATTTCGCATACCTGTAAAATATTCATTTAGTTATGACACAACTCATAATTAAACTAGTTAATCCAGATAAGCATTTAAAATACTGATTAAAATCCAATAAATTCATTGTAGGTATATATGTCACAAAAAGTTTTCGGAAGTAGTGTATGAGTTCAACAAGAACGATTTTAATGCCTGATCTTCAATAATTATATATGGAATTAGTAGTGGTGTGTTTCCTACTTATATAATGTCTTTGCCTTGTTTTTTTCTTTACAGATGAATTGGAAAGCAGAAAGATTAAGATATGCCAGATATTGATGGCTCACACCTGTAATCCTAGCTTCTTGGAAGGCTGAAGACAGAAGGATTGAGGTTTGAGGTCTACCTTGGCAGAAAAGCTGACGAGACTCCTCATCCCATAGCTGGGTGTAAGCTATGTGGCAGGCTGAGATTGGAGGCTGTTAGTGCCAGGATTACCTGCGCAGAAAAACTGACTCCATTTTATGTCCACAGAGATAAAGGAGGAAGAGGTGCATGCCTTGATCCCAGTGATGATGGGCAATATCTCAGGCACAGGCCAGGGCAGAACTCAGGATTTGATCCTTACAAAACAACAACAGTATAATCTTCACCAGCACAGCAACAGACAAAGGCCTAATATCTGTCATCTACAGAGAACTAAAAAAACTAACCCCCTCCAAACCCAGTAAACCAATTATTAAATGGGCAAAGGAGCTAAAGAGAGACTTCACAGAAGAGATAAAAATGGCAAAGAAACATATGAGGAAATGTTAGACATCCCTGGCAGTAAATGAAATGCAAATAAAAACAACCCTGAGATACCACCTCACTCCAGTTAGAATGGCCTATACTCTGAACTCAGGCAATAACAAATGCTGGAGGGGGTGCGGGGAAAGAGGAACCCTTCTCCATTGTTGGTGGGAGTGCAAATTGGTACAACCACTTTGGAGAACAGTATGGGGGTTCCTCAAAAAGCTCAGCATAGACCTACCCTATGACCCAGCCATACCACTCCTAGGCAACTATCCTGAACAACAGGTCTCAGGATATCATAAAGACATCTGCACATCCATGTTTATCACTGCACAATTCACAATAGCCAAAATATGGAAACAACCCAGATGCCCCTCTACAGATGAATGGATCCAAAAAATGTGGTACCTATACACAATGGAATACTACACAATGATTAGGAATGATAAAATATTGTTATTCACAAGGAAATGGTCAGAACTTGAACAAATAATGTTGAGCAAGACAAGCCTAGAACACAGAGAACAAAAGGGCATGGTCTCCTTGATATATGACTGTTAAGGTGGTGGGAGGGGGGACAGTAGAGACCAGGTATGCGAAACAAAAAACTTCTTGTCAAATGGTATTTCCACAGGTTTGGGTCAGCGACCTTACATTATGTATCTAAAACAAACAACTACTAAACATAAAATGGTCTAGAATAGACCTCTCAGTGGATCACAATAGCTCAACAGCTATGTACATATGATCATATTAGACAAGGACAAGCAAACTCTATTGTTGACGTTATATTTAAAGTTCTAGGTGAATTTCCTTTGGCATATGCCACGTGGCTACTGTATATTTTTGGTACACTGGGTATTTTATATATGCCTACCCTAGGGAAGGGAAAGAAAAAACCGAGGGTGTAAGATATCACAAGAAATGTACTCATTGCCCTATTATGTAACTGTACTCCTTTTGCACAACTTCTTGTCAACAAAATTTAATAAAAATAAAAAAACAGTGCAAAACAGTGTTGGTGGTATGGTTCAGGAGTATCCTATAAAGCTAGTAAGCCTGATGTCTTGAGTTCAATATCAAAGCTAGTAATACCAACATAAGGAAAGAAAGAGAGAAAGAAAGAAGGAAGGAAAGAAGGAAGAAATGAAGGAAGGAATTAAAGAGGGAAGGGAGGAAGGGAGGGAGAGAAGAGAGAAGGATGGAAGGAAAGAAAGAAGGAGAAAGAAAGGAAGAAGAAAAGAAGGAAGGAAAGAAAAAGAAGGAAAGAAGAAAGGACACATATAAAACTGAATAAAGCTAGATGTATAATTTAAATTTTATACTATTTTTCTTACCCCTAAAATCTTTTATTAGGTACAAAAAATATTTTTAGACAACATTGGTTCTTTTTTTCCCCTACAGGTCCTGGGGCTTGAACTCGGGGCCTGGGCACTGTCCCTGAGCTTCTTTTGCTTAAGGCTAGGACTCTACCACTTGAGTCACAGAGCCACTTCTGGATTTTTCTATTTATATAGTACTGAGAAATCAAACCCAGGGATTCATGAATGGTAAGCAAGCATTCTACCACTAAGCCATACTCCCAGCCCAACAATACTGGGTCTTAAAGAGGAGAAAAATGCCCACCTGGTGTCTATTAAGACAAGAATATTCAATAGAACAAAATAGTTTATCTGATTGGTAGGTTTATTGTAGAAAAGAGTTAGAGAATTTAATTGCTGAATTGATACCTTAACTGTGTTCTCTTTTTCTTTTACTGTATTCTCTTTGTTTTTACAATGACACTTAAATATATTCATTTAAATTCAATCTAAAGTCACTACCATGTGCTTTTCTATGCCAGGAAAATTTCGAAAATAATACATGTAATAAAGTTTGCAGTTCTGACAATGTGTATGAACTAGTTGTTTCAAATGTTTAGGGTTATGTACATGGACAAAATTAAAAATATACTTTTTTCACAAGTTATAATGTATCTAGTAATAGATCTAGGTAGGAAACTAAATGAGCCCATTAGCCTGGTCACTGAAACTTCTTTCTTGTTTTCACAAAAGAAATAGTTATTTTTTTCTTTGTAACTGGGGAAATTAAGAATTTTCTGTGTAATGAAGCAGGAGAAGCTGGAGAAGCAGGAATAACCCCATGAGAAATGGTTTTCTTATCCAGCCTACTGACCATCCAGCCTCCTATCAATTACCCTACATTCTACTCTTGGCAGGGAACATGAGGAATCCACCGGCAAACATTTTTTTTTTTTTTTTTTTTGCCAGTCCTGGGCCTCGGACTCAGGGCCTGAGCACTGTCCCTGGCTTCTTTTTGCTCAAGGCTAACACTCTGCCACTCGAGTCACAGCACCACTTCTGGCCATTTTCTGTATATGTGGTGTTGGGGAATCGAACCCAGGGCTTCAAGTATATGAGGCAAGCGTTCTTGCCACTAGGCCATATCCCCAGCCCACTGGCAAACATTTTTAAGACAGGAATACTATGTCTCTACTTTACAGACAAAGAAAAACAGTATCATCTTGTGCTTTTAATATGCGAAGCTCATGCTTTGTTAGCTTGTGGTCTAATAATGGAGCTGAGGCTTTCCAAAACACAGTGGGTGCCAATAATTTTTATTAAATTCAAGTCAATAAAATGCTATTGGATTTAAAAGAATAAACACATTTTTCTCACTTCATTAAGAAGTAGTGAAGAACAAAGTGCCCAGCTCTGAGACCCATGGGATTTATTAACTTGGCTAGGGATAAATAACTAGTGAATTTGTATGCAATCACTCAGATAGGAAAATGTATCACATTATAGCAAAAATTCTGTATCAAATAAAAACTTAGTAAACAGTAAAAGGATGTGAAAAATCCAATTATCAACCCCAAAAATAGATGTATTAAATAGATACTTTGCTGTTCAAACTTTGCAATAGAACCACAAACTCTTAAAGAACAATAATAAAATCCCCAATGCCACATGTAGTTATTATGACTGTTATTTTCCCTCTTGGATACATTTTAGCTGGACTAATAAACACATAGTGCTATCCCTGGTTTAAATATCACTTTATCAATGATTAATATTAATTGTTTTGTATTCATATGCTGAATCCAGGTATGAACCTTGGTGAGATTATATTCAAACATCTGTATGGAGTTGTTTCATTGTTATTGAATTTTGAACGTTCTATACTTAGAACAAGTGTTTTGAAATTAGGTATATGGTTTATGTATTTCATAGGTCTATGATTGTCTCTCATTCTCTTGTGTCTTTCTATGGTAAGATGTATTTACTTTGGGAGCTGGGCACTAGTGGATCATTACTCTAATACTAGGTACTCAGAAGGCTGAGATCTGAGGATCATGGTTTGTAGCCAGCTGGAGCAGGAAAGTGTGAGAGATTCCTACCTCTAATTAACTACCCCCAAACACTGGAAATGGAGCTGTAGCTCAAATGGAGCAATAAAAACCCAGAGACAGGGCCCAGGCCCCGAATTTGATCCTCAAGACCAGCACCCCTGCCCTCCCCACCCAAAAAAGTTTAACTTTGGAGAAATTAGTGTTAGTAAATACTTTTCACATGCATGGTGCTTTTCTAGCATCATTTCTGTTTTTAAAAAGACATTTTCAGTTTTATTCTATAATTTCTTGCAAAAGTTATATAGGTTGAGTTTTATTTTGGCTCCCAAAACTTAACTTTAGTTAATTATTACCTATATTTATTTTCAGTTATATTCATTTTGTTTTCTGTACTTTGGAACAATTGTTAGGTATATAAGCATTGAGAAATATTCTTGATTAATTCTTAATGAATTAACCTCTTGATTAATTGACCTACCCATCATTACAAGATAGATAGTTTCATTTCTGATGATGCTTTTTACTAAAAATCCTGTTTGTATGATGCTATTTAACTATTCCAGGACTATTTACTCCACTGTTGGCATGGTGTATCTTTTTCACTATTTTTCCTTTAAATCTTAATGTATTTTGAAGCTCTATGTTTCAACTGGGGTGTGTAGGTTATTTACAGTTGATGTGATTATTGATATAATTAGAATTGAATCTTCCAATCTGCTACTTAGTTTCTACTTGTGGCAACTGTTTTTTATTCTTTTCCCTCTCTTATTCTGCTTTAAATTTTTTATTGTCTTGTTCAGTATGCTACTTTTTAAATTCACTGCTGATTGTAGGACTTAAGAGTATACATATTACATACTTATTTAAAAAAAAAAAGGAACAAAAAAACCCCAATGTGAAATCCTGTTGATATTGTGTCTGTCACAAGTGTCCTAGAAGAGACAATGCCGCGAATCAGTAATGGCGCTGGCCGGATGCTGGCGCCAAGATGAGCTTCTACTTCTCTCACACCTGGGGACTCTCCATCAAGAAAACCGCAGCTAAGGAAAAGGCTTTTTTAAGTGCAAATGTCACCTGCTTCTGTTTTTACAAACCTGATGTAAGAATAAAAGGTGTAAAACATAAAAAAAAGAGTATACATATTTTCTATTGTTTTTATCTGAAAATGCAAAAAGCAGAGGGGTTACAGAAACACAAGTCAGGTAAAAAGTACATTACCTTTTGGACAATTTATTCCCTTCCCTATTCTTTCACAGTTTTTCTCTCCCTTCCCACACATAACTTCATTTTCAAAATAGTATGTAGTGAGTACAGCTGTTGCATGTATTCACCCTTTGTCCCTCATTTCTGTGCTTCCTCTTACCCTCCCAAAGAATATAGACAAACAAGAGAAAAAGCGAAGACACATAAACAGTATAAAAAGAAAACAGTCTCTTGTTTCCATTTTGTGGAGTTCATTTTGATTAATATTATTCATTTTGATAAATTTTATTTTGTATGATCAGATGCTCATAGGCATTGTGCCTTTCTGTTCCTCTCCTATAAGTATCCTCCTTTGGTCTCACCGTGTGTGAATGCCTAGAATCCTGTATTATGCAGGTATACATTCTTACTCTTGCTGTAGTATCAAGGTTACTAAAACCTGTTTTGATCTAGTCTGATTTTAATCCTGTCTCGTTTGTTTTAACTTCTATGTTTTGCTCCACCATCGGAACACATAGACTAATTTATAATCCTCCTCTGGCAATTCTGCTTTCAGTTCTGTTCTCTCTGTTGTGAACCATATTTTTCTGCTTCTTTTTGTGACTTTTAAACTTCTCTTAGGTGCCAGACTGCAATTTTGCCAAATTGGAATTTAGATGTTTATCTTTTTATGTAATTATTCTTCAAATTTTACTTTGTGAGGTAAAGTTTCTTGGAAAGTTCAAGCAGGCACTGGCTATTTTCTCTGAAAAGAATCAAATAGTACATGATGTAGACTTTGTGGCACATAATGATGTTTGATGAGCAGTCTTGTTTTCTTTTCTTATGACTTAAAAAATGTAGAAAACCTAATAAATAAAAAATAAAACTCTCCAAGCTAGTATACGAATAAAGTTCCCATCATTTGTTTTCTGCCTCTTGGAAATCACTGTCTTCTATTGCATGATGCTTAGGATCTTCAAACACACAGTTTCATTTATTTTGCTTGTTTGTGAAGGGTTTTTGGGGGGGAAGTTCAATCTGTTACTGCATCGAGTTTCCTAGGTTCAGGAGAACCTCTTGTTTCCATTTGATTCTGCTATTCCTCCTACTGTTCTGCACAGCTAAATGATTCTTCCAACTATTTTTTAATTCCAAGTTGAATACTGTAAAGTCTTCTGTAGACTGTAAACAAGGTCTAGTAGAAGCATCTAATTAGGATAAATGGGTTCTGCTCTCCACGAGAAAGGATAGCAGTTATTTGATCTGCTGCACTGCAGAAATCGATGGATTTGGGTTGTTTTAACTATGCTTTTATCAAAATCACATTACACAATTCTGTGCATAAACCCTGTGAGATTTATAGAAATTTTAGGCAAGTTTATGTCTATGAAGACATACATAACTTGTAAATCTGCACTGAAGGTCTCCCCTCAATTAAGTGATAAAAGATCTATTAGCATCTTTCTGCTTCTCCCTGGGATAACCTCAGTAGATCACAGACATATAAGGGCTGCAGAAACCTGAAGAAAATGATTTCTGCACTGTCAGATGCCAAAGTCATTTGAAGAACCTACCCCTGAGCTATAGATGTTTTTCTTTTTTTTATAAATAATAATTACTTATTTATTGTCATAGTAATGTACAGAGAGGTTACAGTTTCATACTTTAGGCCATGGGTACATTTCTTGTACTATTTGTTACCTCCTCCTTCATTCCCCCCTTCCCCCTCCCCTTTTTCCCTCTTCCCCCAAGAGTTGTTCAGTTGGTTTACACCAAATGGTTTTTGCAAGTATTGCTTTTGGAGTCTTTTGTCTTTTTAATCCTTTGTCTCTCAATTTTGATATTCCCTTTCACTTCCCTAGTTCTAAAACCAGTATATACGGTATCCAGATAGAAACTAGCATCATTTTTCTCTTTTCATTCAATTCTACATTCTGAATATACCCACTTAAACAAAGTTAGAGCTTAAAGTTAGAACTGAAAAGACGAAGAGAAATGAGAACAGAAAGTGAAACCCTTCAATTGTGGAAGGTATCTGGAAGATGATGAAAGTAAGTGCCAGGAGCTAGAAGCATTAAAAAAAAAAAGAGGTTCAGGTCTTTAACTATACTTACAGGAAGCCACATGACCCTGTCTGTAGATGAATAGAAGACACTAAGGGAAGATGAGAACCCATATTTAAAAGAATGCTTAGTGCATATAGGTAACCAGCTGCACCAATTCTTCGACCAGTGATACCAATCTGTTCCCAGATGTCCTGCTAAGGTACTATCTGTGCTAACACCTAAAGGGAAAAAAAAGGAGTATGTCCTTTTACAGAGCCTCAATTTATCCCTGTAAATGTGTTTGGCAGTAGCAACCGCAGAGCCTTGGCACTTGGTCAATGTGAGATATTGTACTGTGAATGCTGACCCTGGAATCCTAGCCTCCTGTAAGTAAAGGTGGGTGGACTGGCTGCCTTCACCATTATTCCTCCACCTCTTACCCTCTCATCATTCCTTATCAACCCCTCTTACCACTTCCATTCACAAGTCCCACAGACCTGGCCCTTGTTATCCCCTTTCTGAGTTATTTAATAGATCTCCAAATACTCGCCTAATTCTCCCATGGGACTTCATCAGTGACATCATGACCTTTTCCCTATATTCCCCTAAATACATGATATCTACTCATAAAGAAACACGTCCTTACACGTGGCCCACCAATGTACCTGACAGACTCGCTATCTGCCTCTATCCTCACACCCTCCACCCCCAGCCACTCTCCAGTGTACTTGTTACTCAAGGATCCTCCAGGCTGACCTTCAGACTGCTCACTCCTGAGGGTCCCTGCTCCATTCCCAACAGCATATCTGAAACCAAACCTCTCCTCACAAGGGCACACGCTGATCTTAGGCCCTGACATGGGATCTTCTCTTCCATCCTGTTCTACCCCCTGGATATCTTCATTCGAACACCAGAGCTGATTTCTGTCCTTAAAGGTCATCACTACTGAAGGGTAACAAAGTTTACTCTGTTAAAAAGTAGAATTAAAAACTTTAACAGGTGATCCTCATGAAACAAAGGATAAATGCATAGAACTCACTGTCAATTTATAGAATGGATTCAGATGCTCGCTGAGTCCTGTAGAAACTTAGGAAACACTTCTGTGTGTGAGGCGAGGAAGAGTGCAGATGAGTTTCTTGTTCAATGCTTTAGTGTATTTCTTCATTTTTAGCCTCATGAATGCAGATGACATCATTTGTTAATAGAATCATGGTGCGTGGTAGATTCCCTTGCATAAATCACTGGATGAATGAATGCACTTTGTAGTATAAGAAAATAGGTCTATTAGAGAGAATAATATTATGTCATTTGCAGGGAAATGGATGGACCTAGAACAAATCATGTTAAGTGAGCCATACTCAGAGATTTCTCTCCTATGCAGAAGAAGATCTAAAATATATTGAAATTTGATTGATTATACAGGACTCTAGACATACACTCACATACAGTAAGACAACAGGAGAATAGTTTTAGGAGAGGAACACAATGCCTATTTGTATCTGATCATGTGAAATAATATTTATCAAAATGAACTCCAGCAAATGGAAACAAGAGGTTTTTGTCTTGTTGTTTTTATCTTTCCTTTTGGTCTTGTTTGTTCATGTATCTGTCTTTGGGAGGGTAAGGGGAACACTGAAATGGAGAGACAAAGGGTGAACAAATGTAGTTGTGGCATTCACTACATACTATGTTGAAAAGGAATTATACAATTTGTGAATGGGGTTTGGAGAGAAAAACAGAAAGTGTGAGGGAAGGGATAGCCTTGTCCAGAAAGAAAAGTATTCTTCACCTGACTTACGTAACTTTAACCCCACTGCACATCACCTTACAATAACAATAGACATATATAAAAGAAAGAAAATCAGCCTTGATAGGTGCCAGTGGCTCATGCCTGTAATCCTAACTATTCAGGAAGCTGAGATGTGAGGATCATTGTTTGAAGCCCAGCAGGGAAGTCTTGAGACTCTTATCTCCAATTAACTACCAAAAAGACAAAAGTGGAGTGTGTCTCAGGTAGTAGAATGCTAGTGGAGCAAGAAACTCCAGGGACAGTGCCCAGGCTCAGACTGAGTTCAAGCTCCAGGATCATCACTAAAACAGAATGGAAAGGAAAAAAAGAAAACAAAGAAAGAAAATCATTCTCAAAAGGAGCTATGGCATTGTAGTAAACACCATATTCATATTGTGAAGGGAAATAGTGTCATCCTTCATATTCAATTGATTCCCATTATTTTGGTTTAACAGCATTGTTTGAAAATATTAACTTGTGAAGAGTTCATATGCCATTTCACAAGAATTCTAACATTAAATATGGTATGCTCTGTGTTATGCTTCAAGAGATTTAAGAAATACAACTATACTGATTAATATTATAGTTTCTTGTGATTTTTCTCTTAGTAATATGCCTACATCATTTGAAGTATGAGGAATATCATTTTAATTGTTTCAGTGTTTGAAGTTCCCAACCTCATTTCAAAGGAAAATAACAATGAGGCATTCCATTCAGAAAAGAGTTGTTGAGCATTTGCTACTGCATGCATCATGCCCATAAAGCACATACAATCAAGAAGAGAAAACAATAAGACATGTGCATTAGTAGCTAAAATTCCAATTAGCAAAGGATGAAAGCCAGTAGATCAGGGTGGCTACATCAGGAATTACAGAGATGATGAATGAGAGCACAAGGGTGAGAGCACACTTCTCACACAACATTTTCCATAGGAAATTGTTTTACAGAAAGTAATTGCTGAGAAAAGAGATTAACAGGATAAAAAATGAAGATTATAGCAGTTGAGGGAAAAACAAGTGAACTGAATCTATGACTTCTGTTAGTGCTGTCAATCTATGTGCTCCTCAGTGATATGAAGTTTACTTACCAGCTCAGAGCTTCTGCAAATACCCTCCTGAGAGAAAGGATGGATTGTGCATCCCCCTTCCCCTTGTAGCTCTTAGGTCATTATGCAGAGGGAAGAAGTTATCAATGCAATCAAATGGAAGCACTAAAGTCTTGTAGTACACACAAGTCAGTGAGGAGGACATGAAGAGAAGGAGTGTGTTGGTGCTGTGTTGAGGTGCTCCATTCTCTAGTGACCCCTGGGCTCCTAGAACTATGACAGTGCTTGCTTTCACTTAACCCTACTCATCCCAGAAACCATCCCATCCTATGTTAGGATTAAGTTCAGATTAAGTTCAGAGGCATTTGGAGCAGAAGTCAATAGATAATGGATGCCCTGTTGAGCCCTGTGAAATCCTTAGAATCTAATAAAAATGCTTTCCGACTCAGATCTGATGGAATCTTCATGTAGATTTGGTTTGCATTTCCCTGATGGCTAATGTGGTTCAACTTTTTTTCTCCCATAAATGTATTAGCCATTTGTATTTATTTGAGATGTATTCAGTTGCTTTTTTGCCTATTTATTGATTGGATTGTCTTCCTTTCAGTATTTAATTTACTTTTGAGTTTTGTTTTAGGGGAGGGCTATACTAGGATTTGAACTCATGATCTCATACTTGTTAGGCTGGCACTCTACCACTTGATCTAGCCTTTAGTTTGTTTTCTCTTAGCTGTACACAGGCTCTTGCTTCCCACTCAAATATACACGCAAGCTTCCATCTGCCATTGTTGGTATCATAGGCTCACTTCACTGATTCCAGCTTCCCTCCATGGAGATGGAGATGCATATGCTTTTCTTTTACAGCTGGCCTAGAACCAGGATCCTCTCAATCTTCAGTCTTCCTCATGACTTGAGATCATAAACATGTGCCACTGTGCCTAGGTACAGGTTAAAACGGGGGTCTTGAAAACTTTCCTGCATGGGCTAGCATCTATCCATGGTTCTCTGGTCTCAGCTTCTCATGTAGCTAGGATTATATGTGTGAGTGACTGATACCTAGCAATTTGGTGTTCTTTTATGTATTCTGGGTAATAATTTCCTGATATACAATAGCAGGCAATGATTGTTTCCAGTTCTGTAGACTGTCTCTTCACTCTTGTAATTGTTCCCTTTGCAATGCAGAAGCTTTATAGTTTGGTGCAATCGCATTGTCAATTCTTGCTATTGGAGTCCTACTCAGAAAGTCCTTGCCTAGCCCTATATCTTGAGGTGTTTTCCAGTGTTATCCAGTGATAGTACCATAAACCTGTACTCTTAGCACTTAGGATGGCAATGGCCAAGACCAAAATGGGCTATCCTGATCTATCAATTCCAGATCTTGTCTCATAAAAACACAAAGCATGCATTAATGTTAGTAAAACTCAAATAAAACTTATTTTATTTTGGAAAATATTGACTTCAAAATCAACCCCTACCAGACAAAATGAAGAAATTCTTATCTCCAATTAACCAGCAAAAATCTAGGGTGAAAGTATGGCTCAAGTGATGGTATAGCAGCTTTGAATGAAGAAGCCAAAGAACCTGAGGCCCTGAGTTCTAGCCCCACTATGAGAACATACACTTTTTTTTGAAAAAAAAAAGTGAATTTCAGATAATGATCCTAATAGCACAGGAATGTTTCCATTAACAAAATAAAGAACTCTAATGAGGAAGTAAACTTGAGAGGCAAGACTCTGAATGGCATTTATTACATACTATGCTTACAGGGTTGAGAGGTGTTCTTGTAACCATACAACTTTAATCCAGCTCTAATATGTGAAAAGAATGAAGATATTGGTTTTATATTTAATCAAATGTGTACACGCACACCCCATGTAATTCACCTCCACATAGTGTAGATAAAACTTTGTAATGATTTGGTAAACTTGTATTAGTCTCTACTGTGAATGAATATGTGAAGGCCTTGCTCAGTAGTTGACAGTTACAAAACTGAGGCTAGAAAAATCATAGTTTCTGTTCAAAATTCCCCAAAGCATCAGAAATGCATTAAAAAAGTCTACAAAATAGAAAGGGTAGGCAGCTAGAGGGCAGAGTGGGTGCTACGGCCAGGTTGTCTCAATGAACAAATAGCTGATGAAGGAAGAATATACCAAGAAGTACAACTAGACACATGACACTCTAAGAACAGAAGTTTCTACATCTTTCCCCTTTTCTTTTGAACACCTGCCAGTTTCTGCTAGGATCAGCATCTCTGTCCCTAGAGTACCTGTAGAGAAGGAGAAATGCTTTAGAACTATTCTCTGAGCTTCCTGCCTTTCCTTACTCCAACTAGGTCACCTCTCTTCTTGTTGATTTTGCAAATCATAAAGGCCTCAGGAACAACAAGATAGTGTGTATATGAAAGAAAGAGAGAGGAGCTGGGTTGTACTGTGTGAGCAGCATTCAGAGTCCCACCCTAATGGAAAGGATACACCCAATGCAGAATGTTCAAATTATGCAACACTACATAGCAGTGCAAATAATCTATAGAATCACACAGCAGTGTGGCTGAAACTTAAAGATGGTACATTGACTAAATCTGGGGAAAACACTTAGTTTACATAAATATACATTACTTGTAGCAGGAGATATATAGATATACATACATATACACATGTGTGTATATGTGTGTATATATACATACATACAAACACACACATATAGTCACAGTAAAAGCTTTCAAATTGAGTCCAGTCAAATACCTACCCTAATAGAAAGGATACACCCCATGCAGTATGTTCAAACTATGCATCAGTACTTAGCAGTGCAAATAATCTATAGAATCACACAGCGGCATGTCTGAAATTTAAAGATGCAACATAAAAGCAGCTAGATTCAGCAGAATGAACAGTTCAGGTCTTAGTGTAGCCTTGTGTGACAAAGACTGAGAAACTTATTTCTCACAGTTCAGTAGCCTGGGCATCCAAAGTGAAGGTGTCAGCTCAGCCAGTCAGTATCAGATGAGAGCCTTTCCTCACTCATTCACTGCCCCCACATGGTAGAGTGACCAAAGTACTCTTTGGAGTCCCTTAAATAAGAGAACTAATATTCATGAAAGTTCCACTTGGAGTCTTATTATCTCTACCAAATGAGCTCCTTTCCTGAAGCGCTCACTGTGGGTGCTACAGTCCAGATAAATGTGCTCCAAAGGTCTCCAATCTGGGGCATTCTTGGGAGATGCTGGCTTCTTGAGATTAAAGTCAGCCCTAGGGAAAGGAAGTTAGGTTCCTAGAGTGCTGTCTCAGAAGCAGATAGTGATATCCCTACCCCTTCGCCCCTTCCGCTCTTTGCTTCCCAGCTGCTATGAATGAACACACTGTGTCCCTACTCACCATCATTCTATACTACCTCTCCACAGACACTCCCCCCCAGCAAATCAAGGCTACCTGGTCATGGACAGGAATCTCAGAAGCTTTCCAAGCCAAAAGAAAATAGAACTCTTTCCACTGACTATTTTAGTAATGGGTTAGAATTTCAGCCTATGAATCTGGATGGGGGATGTGACTATTTAGCATAATTATTGCAGTTCATTTAGGTAACGACATTACTTAAAATAACAAAAAGTGAACTATGAGATTTAGAGACATTGAGGTAATGAAAGTACCAAGAAAAATAATATGATATCATTGTCATTGGAGAGTGGAGAGCGAGAATTGGGAAGGATTGCAGAGAAGGCTGCTTATATTCTATTGTATGACATGTCTTTTTCTTCCTTCATCCCTTCCTTCCCTTCTTTCTCCCTTTCTCCCCCTTCATTGTTCTCTTCCCCTCTCTCTCCTTCCTTCCTTTCTTCCTCCCTTCCTTTTTCCTTTCTCCTTCCTTCATTCCTTTCCTTCTTTCCTTTATTCCTTCTTTCTCTCTCCCTCCTTTTCTCCCTCTCTCTCTTCCTTCCATCCTTTCTTCCTTTCTTCCTTCTTTCCTTCCTTCTTTTCTTCCTTCCTTCTTCCTTTCCTTTCCTTTCCTTTCCTTTTTTCTCTCCTTTCCTTTCCTTTTCTTTTCTTTCTGGGGTTAGAACAAATTGACTCCAAATTCTGTTCTCAAATTCTGATTGCTTGCTCAACTGGCAGCTGCTCCTTGAGCCATAACTCCAGCTCTACTTTTTGCTAGTTATTTTAGAAATGAAATATAGTAAACTTTTCAGCCTGTTTTGTTCTTGAACTATGATACTCTAGATCCCAGTCTCCTGAGTAGTTCAAATTGTAGGCTTGAGTCACCAGAGACCACCGAAATCTAGTGATGTGTGTGTGTGTGTGGGTGCATGCATGTCCACAAGAGAGACAGAGACAGAAACAGAGAGACAAAGACAGAGAGAGTGCAAGAGAAAGAGAGAGTATTTGGCAGTGCTAGGGTTTGATCTCAGGCCCTTATGCTTGCTATGTAGTGACTCTACTGCTGAGCCAAACCTCTGGCTCTCTGTCTCAATTATTAAATAAACAGACTCAGAAAGTTAGTTACACCGATGAAGGTGACAAAACTAGTTAATGACTAAGCAGATGATTAACTAGGCTGATCATTCTTGCTTGTTTCAAAACACAAGCTTTTGTTATCACTTTTGTTTTTCAATTTTGGATCATGGAGCATTTATTTTATAACATGGTATGTATGGAACATACATTTTACATACAAAATAGAATCAGTATATTTGTGGGTCATAGCCATGAGTGTGCGTACATCAACTCAACTGATTCTGGGATGATTCTGAAACAAAGTAGTGTTCGAAACAGTGCCACTGAACCATACTCTACTGTCCTCAAGGGGGAATGCCTTCGTAATGCATCACTGTGGAAGATCTCACATCTTTTTCTTTATTCCAAAAGGAAAGTTATTTCACCACTTTGCTACAAAAGGTAGCTAAGTGTCCTGGAGCCCAAAGCAGGTGTTAGGTGAAAGCAAATCTGTGTCTCACAGTCTGCAGTGAAAAAAATTAGACAGCTAGGGGTAAGGATGCTGGAAAGTCTAAGTGTGTGCCAGGACTTCATCTGCCTATCGAGCCAGCAGAGCTCTTCTTAGTCTTTTTTATGTAATTCAGTGTTTCTGAGTCATCAGAGGAAGCTAGTTTCCTAGGAATCTTGTGTCTATTTTCTTATGTGCCCTTGCTAAGTCTCCTTGAGTCTATCTAAACTTGTCTAAAAGTAACTACAGAAAATATCATGGGACAAAACTAAGACTTCCTTCCTCCCATCTAAGAAGAGCCTGCTTTGTTCCCCTATGTGGATTCTCCTCTCTTCAATCCAGTAAAATGCTACCCTACCTGACAAGTGTGTGGTGTGTGTGTTTGTGTGTGTGTGAGTGTGTGTGTGTGATGTAGAATCAGAAAGGAAACAATGGTATGGGATAGACCTGCAGATGAATTATTTCAGGCAAGTCTGAAAGCATGTGCAACACAGCATACGTGGATGAGTGACTGAGAAAGAATCCAAGAAGAGCAGAAGAATCCAGTGCCTTGAACTGACTTTCTGGTTGTTTTTGTGGTCCCAACTCCACTCTGAAATCATGTCACTGGGAGCCTAATATTATAAGCCTCTCAGAGAGAATTGGAGGTAGAGCGTGGAAGCTCTGCTGTCAGTGCTCCCTTGGAGGGCAGTGGAGAGGAGCCACTGGCGAGAGGACAGCAGTGTGTAGAAACAGAGCTGTGGCTGCTGGCCCTGCTGACCTGCAGAGCCTGTATCCTGCGCTCCAGCCAGTGAAGCCCCAGTTGCAGGAATGTTTAGACCCACTTTCCTTTCTGAGTCTGTGAAGGAGAGCCACGAGGTATGGGTTTCCCTTTGCGGAAGCATTTCCTTCACTGAAGCACCTGAGAGCAAGCATCCCTCTGCAGGGAGCGGCCAAACTGTCTTGGTTTTGATACTTACAGGTAGCAAAGGCTGGCTCTTGGGTTTACACCAAACCAACAGGACAATTTCTTCCATATATATACATACACAATATTGATACAAAAGTATAAGTAAACATTTCAGAGTAAAACTTTGTATTTTTACATGAAGGTTATGCATTTGTTCAGAAGAGATGTTTTATATTTTAAGTACATGGACCTTTTCTGAGAATCAAAGCCAATTCATACTGATTTCTTCAATCTGAAAATGACTCAGGATTCATAGCAATAACCTCTAATATTTATAAAACGCTTGATAGATTACAAAACTCTTTGGGAGTATTTGAATGTAGGTTCACTCTCTTAGCTCTCTGAAGCCAGGTTCTTTTTTCAAAATTTATTTATTTATTAATTTATTTATTGTCAAAGTGATGTATAGAGGGGTTACAGTTTCATACCAAAGGCAGTGAGTACATTTCTTGTTCAACTTGTTACATCCGCTCTCATTTTCCCCCTCCCCTCCCCCTCACTCTCTTCCCCCCATGAGTTCTTCAGTTGGTTTACACCAAATAGTTTTGTATCGATTTTGATATTCCCTTTCCCTTCCCTAGTTCTAATACCAGTATATACAGTATCCAGGGTACTCAGATGAGATGATCGTGGGGGCACAACTACAGGAAGGGGATACAAGAGAAACAAAAAAAAGCTACGGTTTCACATGGCATGTTGAAAATAATTACAATGATATGACTTTCGTTTCCATAACCTGGAGTTTATTTCACTTAGCATCATGTTATGTGTTCATAAGGGCATAGCTAGTTCATAAGGATGAAGCCAGGTTCTTACTCCCACCTTACATGAAGGAAAACCTGAGTGGAAGTAACTGCTTGGCAAAGTTACTTATCTCCCAGATGTGAGAGCTGGAGGAGGATGGTGCCAGTGAACTCCAGGTCCTCGTGGTGATGGTCATGTCACGGCTGCTGGTAGGCATGCGCTCACAAACACACACACACACTTGCACACATACACACAATTGTTTGAGTACATAGCAATGAGTGTTCTCTCAATGTTTGCTGAAGTTATTATTTGATTGGTTGGCATGGTGATCAACCTAGAAACACAATAATGTCAAATAGGATGGGAAGACATATCAGGCAAAATGATTTACGTCAGTCCTGGGCTTGAACTTAGGGCCCTGTTATGAGACCCTTGCTCCAGGCTAGCACTATCCTGCATGAGCCACAGCTCCACTTCAGGCTTTTTGGGGGGCAGTTAATTAAAGATAAGTCTCATGGACTTTCCTGCCTGCGCAGCATTCTCATATCTGAGCCTCCTGAGTAGCAATGATTACAGACATGAACAGTGGTGCCCAGGGGTAATTTTTATATCTTAAAATTAAAAATGCCTTCAAAGCCAGTTACTACCTCAAATGTGATAAATGATCATTCATATTTTTTCTTCAGTTTGATAAAAATTGAATAGTCCTATCAGAAGAGATGACCCTTATTCATTTAGATATTTATTTCTTTGTATATCTTATGATGACTGTTGTTGCAGGTCATGGACAATGAACATGGTGTAAAACAAAGGTGCATTTGTAAAGTTTCTTTTTCAGTCATAACGTATAGTAATGAGATATTACCTGTTCAACATGAAGTGCATTATGGGTGAACTACTGGGCTTAACGAGACTTTAATATAAGTGTAAGAATTCTCTTTAAAATCTGGAAGGAATATATCATAAGAACAGACCATCTCGAAACGACCTAATGCTACCTTTTTATTTTCCCTTAGTTTTCAGGACATTGTCAATGGGTCTTGGTATGTTTTATAAATACAATATAAAAGTGAGATCTAAAATAGTTGTGCTAATTTTGAATGGAACTATAAAGCTGAATTTAAAGTGCTCACCAACCAACACTCTGGTTGTAAATGATTTTTTTAAATTCAGCATGAAAGAATATCATTTTATTTGTTCAGTAGCAACAATGTGGAAACTGCAGGTGACAAAATGTCCCAATATCACCTTGGAAATGTGTGAAGTGCTATGACCATTGAATGAACCACAAAATAATGTCTTTGCCATCTTGACAGATCTGTAAGTGAGTGAATAAAGAGACTGAGTTAGCTCTGCCAGAAGATCACATGCCCAGTGGCTATAACATGCACAATAGAGACTTTTCTTGAAAGAATAAAAAACTACAATGGTTACAAGAGATGATTTGTAATGAGAAAATAAAACAGGTGTTCAATTTGGATCTGTTTCCTATGTGTCCTAGAAGTAGCTGAATAGCTCTATACTGAACACATTCTATCGATTAAAAATGAAATTGATCTACAGAAAAGATTACAAAGTGCTAGGCACAGAAGAGTTGATGTTGTCCTTTATTTTGACCTTAAACTATAGCATATGGTTGCTGCTTTGACTATGGGACACAAGAGTACCTTCCAGGGTAGCATCACTGTCCCACCAGTCAGAAGTCTCCACTGGTCAGTAGCAGGAATATTCTGCTATAACAGTTCTGTACAACTATTATTATTCTGTATAATTTGCTAGAAAAGTATCCTTTATGGCTTTGGTAACTGAAATAGAACTCTTAATCCAATTCATAGTTAACACAAAGATGTGGACAATAGTGAATATAGTAAGTAGTATATCAATATGCAGAAAAAATTAACAATGTAGAATTACAATCTAAAATAAACATTAAAATTTGAGGGTAATATAAATAAACTCTTCCATTAAATTTGTATATGTTATTGGTATAAATTAAGATGGAAAAGCCTGACTGGACTTCAGTTTTAGGAAAGAGATGCCTTTCTTTTTGCTTTATATTTTCATCTGGCGAGACCTCCATTCAACACAGTAACATTCCCACTCAGTCATTTCGGAATTTACTGGGATGATGGTAAACATCATTAATTCATGGATTGAGTGGACTATATCTTATATGAATGTGGGAGTGATGAAAGTAATTGCTTTTCATTCAGAGCCACTTCATGGTGACAGTTGAAGGTAAATTCATCTATTCTACAAAACCAAAATTTTCATGACTACACTATTGAAAAGCCCAGGTTCATGGTTCCCAAATATAAGCAAGGACACACTCAGAATGTCCTGTACTTCAGCCCAATACTCCAACATCGATTATATCTTCCATTCATTTTGTGTATCAACTTGTTTAAAGTCACGTGAGCAAAAAAGTACTACTCATCTTGTGCCCTCAAACTCAAATAAATTTTTCATGGGAAACTACTTGCAAGTAACAATATTTAGCCAAGCTTATAGAAAACTTAAAGATAAGACATTACAGCAACTTTCAAATACGGAAAGAATGCACTTTTATTTATTTTTTTTGCCAGTCCTAAGGCTTGAATTCAGGGCCTGGGCACTGTCCCTGAGCTTCTTTTGCTCAAGGCTAGCACTCTACCACTTGAGCCATGGTATAATGTCCGGCATTTTCTGTTTGTGTGATACCGAGGAATTGAGCCCAGAGCATCAGTTATGCTAGGTAAGTACTCTACCACTAAGCCACATTCCCAGCTCAGAACACTTTTAAAATAGGAATCACTATACATAGCTTCAGGAAAATACTTTTATTAAATTGACTCCAAAGAAAGAAGAAAAAATACAGTACAGGGCTGTAGGCTGTAGGAACAGTACATAGACAAACTCAAATATGTTAGTTATGAGTTCTACTTTCTACCGAAAATAAAATCATACCATGTCAAATTTATATCTTAAGGTAGTTACACTAACTATTCTATGAAGAATGAAAAGTGGTAGGAAGGGAACGGTGATACAGATTGAGTGCCTGACAATGGGGACTATGAAGCTCTGAGGATTGTACTTAGATAAATGAATAACATGTGGGGTGTTGAGCTCTCCTGTGTCCATGAGAGGCTTCAGAAGATATCCCATCACCATGCAGTTGTCAGAATGTCATATGTGTGCTCAACACATTGGGATCTTTAAGGACATGGCTGCTTCTAGGTTTTCTCACTGCAATGCTAATGGACTTGGCTAGAACTGGGTGAAGGTCATGCTCACTGAGTTAGGAAGCAGTGGCTTCTGTTCGTACACTTCAACTACTTCTTCCTCATCAAACTCTCCACATCTGTGGCAAATTTCTCACATGGAAGTGATATGGACTTGGTTAGGTGTAACAGGATGAAATTTTAATGTCTATTTTCCAAATAATATTGTGACTTGAAATTGAGCATTCCCTAAAGAGCTCTTGGGAGACAGAATTGCTATTATCAGGAGCCATTAGAGATAACTGGAAAAATTTTGCCTAAATTATGGCTGGTAGTTTTACTTGTGAGTTTATGTGAAGGGGGCATGTGTGTGTGTATGGACATATATTTTAAAGTGTCCTTTTTTATTTAAACTTATCAAAGTAAGTAGCAAATCAAATTAAATCACACTATCTACAATGAAAATCAGTCATTTCCCATCCCTTCTCCTCAAGCTCAAACCCAGTTACACCAAGACCCCAATTTTCAGTTCCTTTGGGTATTTATTCTGGCATTTATCTCCTGTAATATTTATTCTGCTATTTATCTTTTATAAATTATCTATTGGCCTCGGTTATAATAGATACATATTAAATTGACATTTTTATCATCCCAGGTTTCATTCTTTTTTGCTACACAAGATAAGAAAAAGTAATCTTCCAGCCACTAGATCACTGAGGCTCAGATGAGATTATCTCAAGGCTTTGTCACTGTCTGCCACAACCAATTTCATTTTATTTGCATAAATTCTCCTCCTAGTCATGTAGCTGTCGACATTCACAAGATTTTTACAGGACCTGGGGCTACTGAAGGTCAACCTGTATCTCAGCTCTCACTAGTTGTGGCGGTGCTCCTGTTTATGCCAATGGAACATGAATGAAAACAAGTGCCAAATTTTTAAATAAAGAAATGTTTCCACTTCAAATCTTCCCATTCTTTCTTCCTACAATCTGAAGAGGAGGTATCAGGAAAGACAGTTTGACTGGAACAAAAACAGCACCTTAAAACCCAACAAAGTAGTAAAGGTGTCCCCAGTGTCAGGAGGGCCTCATGAAGTAAGATTTATGTGACTATTTATTTGACTTACTTGTATTTTTAATCTCTTACCAAAATTACTTTTGGTAGGAGTGAGAGAAAACTGTTAATTTGGTAAGAGTAGAGTTTCTTACTTTTTCTATCATGTAGCCCAATAATCACTAGATGATTAGGTAAACAGGAAATAATTACATTAAGCATATTTGAACCACTATATTCAAAGTATCTTTGTGTTGCCATATCTAAACTTATAGACCTCCTATCTCAAACATCTTACAAACTATCATGTTCTACCTATTGTTTAGGTAGCAGCACTTTGATTCATTCACATAGAGCTGTTCACACTAGCTCTGCTCATTCACTATGCCCTACCAAGTTCCCATCCCATCTCAAAATTAGAGCAAGTCAGCCATGCAAATTAGCACACAAGTAATTTACTAAATAGATCCCTTGTGGTTTTAACGAGTTAAGGTAAGTTCTAAAAACTACCTAAACAAGTCTGTTCAAAGCTTATGCCCACGAAGAACCTGGCTCATTATAGACCGCTATTTTCAAGTTCTAACTTTTTTTTTTATTGTTGTTGTGTATATGCCAGTCCTGGAGCTTGAACTCGTGGCCTGAACACTACTCCTGAGCTTTATTGCTCAAAGCTAATACTCTATCACTTGAGCCACAGCTCTACTTCCAGATTTAAAAAATATTGTAAAGAGATAGAGGGTTACAGTTACACAAGTCAGGTAATGCGTACATTTCTTTATGAACAGTATCATCTTCTCCCTCATTTTCTTACTTCTAGCTTTTTTTCTGGTTAATTGAGATAATAGTCTCATAGAATATCCTGCCCAAGCTGCTTTGAACAATTATCCTCAGACATCAGTTTCCTGAGTCATTAGCCTAACAGGTGTTGAACCACTAGCATCTGGCCTCCTATTCTAACATTTTGATAGTAATCTTATAATATACAACTTGTTAGGCCAAAAAACAATGAAAAGATTCAAAGATAATTATTTCTGTTGAATTTCACAAATATGAATTGGAGAGGTAAGTGAACATGGAGTTGACTTAGTGTACCTACTCACCTTTCGAAAGGCTTATTTGTTCACTTATTTATTTATTGATCACATCCTGGGGCTTGAACTCAGGACCTGGACACTGCCCCTGAGCCTTTCACTAAGTGATAGCTCTCTACAGTTGGAGTCACAGCCCCACTTCTGGCTTTTTGGGTAGTTAATTGGAGGTAAGAGTCTCACAGACTTTGTTGCTCGGGCTATCTTTCAATCATAGTCCTCAGAGCTATGCCTCTCCCATAGCTAGGATTACAGGTGTTAGCCACCAGCACCTGGCTATAAAGGCCCAATCTTTTACTGACAGTAACCTGAAATACAGCATTTGGCTTTACCATGATATGAGCCTTACCATCTTGATTGAACTTCTCAAAGACATTTCTTTGGATTATATTACTAATGTGCCTCAATTACTTTTATAGCCACTAGGAACAGTTTACCTTCTTGGATTCCCGCATCCAGTACTTCCAGGCAAGTGCAATGATCATATTGTACAAGAGGGACCTTCAGATATGCTGGCTGATGAGATGGAAAGAGAGATAGTGGAAGAAGTAGCTTGAAATAGAGACAGTCCCAGAAAAATCTATATATAATTTTCATAACAATTTTCAGTTTGTGCTAGTGTCAAGCTAGTATTTGCATAAGACCTAGCTAAGAATAATATAGGCTGCTCTCAAATTAGAATTAATATAGGTATTTCTTATCATGGGTATCTTGTGAAATTATATTTTATGACAAGTGGTTTCTTAATAACTTCAATAAGATCTATGCCATTCTTCCAAATAAGAGAGGGAATATTGTTTCAAATACTAGTGTAACAGATGCTACCTGGGCACAGGCTCCCAGGAGAATGGATGAACATTGCAGAACAGGGAGTGTCCTAGTGAGCCGTAGGACATTCTTGTACATTGTGAGCTTCCCCTCTGAGATGAGGATTTTCAGGGCAGTCAGTCCCCAAGTCATTTTTTTTTTTCAAAAGTGTGTCAGAAGAATGCCAACGATTCAGTGGGAGAAATTCAGTACTTCATGAATGAGCTCTGACCAAGAGTATAAGCAATTTTAAACTTTAGTTCAAGGGTTTTAAAAGTGAAAAAAAAGATATTTTGTGCAAAAAAGACATTACAACAAGACTAATATATGATTCCCTGAAGAGAATGTAGCCTGAGCAAGACGTAGTCCTCAAGCCAGGACATGGTAACGGCAATTGCTTCTACTAAGGAGCAGAAAGGAGCAAGGGGGAGCTTAAACCACTGTGAGGCTGTTTGTGCTATTTTGAATGAGCATAAAGGATTACATTGCTGTTATGGGCTCTTATTTTGGAAATAATTATGAAGCTGTGATTCTAATTTTTTTTTCTAATGAGAATAGAGGATTGGGTAGTTGATTGGAAGATACACAGTTTCAGTGCCCTGAATGGTTAAACAACTGCAGGAAATTCAGTCTTGGTAACCCATGTGAATAACTGTTTTACTCAACTCACTTATTTACTGGAATGTGTCACAAGAATATGGTGGAAGCTGTGGTTCTTCACCAGTGTCCTTCTAGCTCAATTCTGTATTAACAATGTATACTAGGGCTGGGGATATGGCCTAGTGGCAAGAGTGCTTGCCTCGTACACATGAGGCCCTGGGTTCGATTCCCCAGCACCACATATACAGAAAATGGCCAGAAGTGGCGCTGTGGCTTAAGTGGCAGAGCGCTAGCCTTGAGCAAGAAGAAGCCAGGGACAGTGCTCAGGCCCTGAGTCCAAGCCCCAGGACTGGCCAAAAAAAAAACAAAAAAACAAAAAACAATGTATACTAACTAAAAGGAGTGACTACAGCCAATTATGTGGGCTAATAACTTTCTTAGGCTTCTCCAAAAAGTTCTTTTAAAAATAAAACTGGAGGGCTGGGGATATGGCCTAGTGGCAAGAGTGCCTGCCTCATATACATGAGGCCCTGGGTTCGATTCCCCAGCACCACATATACAGAAAATGGCCAGAAGTGGCGCTGTGGCTCAAGTGGCAGAGTGCTAGCCTTGAGCAAAAAAAAAGAAGCCAGGGACAGTGCTCAGGCCCTGAGTCCAAGCCCCAGCACTGGCCAAAAAAAAAAAAATAAAAAAATAAAACTGGAAACAATTTCCATTCTCGCACAAATCATCTACTTAAAGTGTTAAGTTCAGTGGCTTTCATGTTCTTAGATATGATCATCACAATTTTGGACCCTTTTAATCACCTCAGAAGAAACCCTGCCTCCTTTTGTAGCTAACTTCTCTCCTACACCTACTCCTATACAATCGTTGATCCATATTCCCATGGATAGATTTTTCAATTAAGACATCTCATATGAATGAAATCCTATAATATGTAGCATTCTGTGGTTGGTTTTGAATATTCCTTTCTGTTAGCATGTATTAGAACGTCACTCCTTTTTATGGCCAAATAACTTTCCATTGTATGGACACATCACATTTAGTTTCCTCATTAAGACAGTTGATTTTTAAATTTGCCCTGTCTTTCCTGAACATTCACAGACTAGTCTTTCTATGAACACAGGTTTTCACTCCTTTTTAGTGAATGATAAATGACTAGAACTTAAGATAATTGTATAGATGTACATTTTAAAGGCTGCTATACTGTTTGTGAAAGCAGTTAAACCATTTTATTTTCTCATTTTCAATAGATTAAGGTTTCAACTTTTCTACAGCCTTCTCAATAACTGTGTTAACAAAAATCTGGCTTTTTAATTCTAGTTATCTTTGCAAATGTGAGCAGTATCTCATGGTGGTTGGATTTGCATGTCCTTGGTGATGAACAATTGAAAGCATGGTTTCCATATGCAAGGCCATTTGTATAGATTCCTTGGAAAAAGTGTCTCTTCAGATCCCCTGCCCATTTTAATGGGTTGATTTCTGTTTCTTGCTCACTTATAAGTCTATCCAGGATTCCATATCATATGATTATGCAACTTTTCTTTCCTTTCTCTAGAAGGTAGTTGAAGTAAAACTGAAGCCTTTTTAGAACTGTTTCCACATGGTAAGTTTCTGCCTCGCCATAGAACATCGGAGGTTTTATTGCCATTCTCAAGGCTCCACGTCATGACTAAATCAACCCAACACAATTCTCTTCTGCACTAGTAGTTAGAGTTTTCCAACCAGAAAAGTTTTTATGGATCCCTGTGGAGCTAGCTAACAGAGAATGGCAATGAGCTGGAGGTAGGTGAACTCCTAAAGAGATTACAAAATTTTAGTACTTCTTTCACATTCTTTCAATGCCAATGTATTTTTCACAATGTCTTAAAATTACTTTCCTTGGATATTCTGAATTCAGACAGAGAGCAATTTATTTTTTCAAATCTTACAAAGTTAATTAAATGATGAGTTTGGATTCTTAGTTTTTCTGTGTTTTGAGTGTGTTTGACATGTTCATAAAAATTATCCTTCAACCAAAGATCTATTTCACATGAGATTTTATATGTCTAATAATTTGATTCAGTTTATGTCAATCAAAAACTATGAGAAATGGACAAAAAACAAAAGTAGCAAGAGAATCCAACATGTCATTTTAAGTCTTTTAATAATAAGTAAAAGTCAACCATAAAAACAGAACAGAGAATATCTGCTGAGAGACCAAAAAGTTCATTTTTTAAGTACCTTGGTTAATTAAATTTCTCTTGCTTATTTTTGAAAAGAAGAATGCACTTTTACATAGAGCTGCATGGGCAATTCAAACAAATCCGTAAAGTGCAGTACCCATCCAGAAATCATACTTCCTGAAAATCGCTCAAAAGCAGAGTGCAGACAGGCTGTTGATCTCACTGCCTATAGATTGAAGCTCAGATTCTGAACAATTTTGAGACAAGCAGGGCTGCTTCAAAAGAGCAATGTGAACACAGCCAGAAGCTTCAGACAGGTCTGTAAAATGGCTGGTCCCGTATTTACCACTAACTAGCAAAACTGACAGAAAACTCACAGAAAAAGTTAAGAATCCTTCCAGCTAGTGTGCACTCCTTACAATAGCAGACTTTTGCAAATGGAGTTTTACAGTCTATATTTAAAAAATTGTATGTTTGTAACAAATAAATGTGGAAAAGTGAATGACAAAAAAAACACAAAAATAAACCAGAACAGGAGAATATGAATGGAATAATCATAGTAATATGATAGAATTAATAATTAATCCACAACTAGCTTTTAAACCGCCAATAAAATAGTTAAGAATCGTTTTGCTCATCAGAAATATCTTTATAGCCCATTTTAATCATCTAGCCTCCTTCAAAAGGCTTTTGGCAATACTTTTACTTGTCCTTAACAAGCTTTTCACTGTTCTAGGAACCACTAAGATGTCTCCAGATAAAAGAGGAAAGCCTGTATCTGGGCCCACATGATTTTGTCCATTCCTTTTCTGCTTCTTTATTTCCTGACTCTTCAAATTTCATCCAGTTAATCTTTTTGTTTGGTTTTGCTTTTCCAGTTCTGAGGCTTGAATTCAGAACCTCATACTCACCTGGCTTGCTCAACTGGCACTTTACCACTTGAGCTACACTCCCAGCCTGGCTTTTGGTTGGTTATTTTGGAGATGGAATCTTGTAGACTTTCCTGCTTGGACTGGTTTTGAACTGTGATCTTTTGGATTTTTATCCTAGTAGATATCTAGGATTACAGACATTAGACATGGCCCATCTATGTTAGTCTATCTTTAAATATTTGTACTAAAGGGTTTCAGTTCAACATGTCAGTTTATGAGCACAATACAACTTGGTCAGTGTCATGTATTTCATCATTCTCATCTCTCTCAATCCCACTCATCCTGTCAGGTTGTTTAAATTTCACATATGTACATTGAATATTATGACTGCATCCCACCAGCCTTCATCTCTCTATTTCTCCGTACCTTCTCCTTGACCTCCCTCCTCCCCTGGTAACACATGTTCCAAGTTCTAGGTATTCATTTTGTTAAACCGTAAGTTAGTTGTTCAAAGGAGTTAATATGTTTGCCTATAGGTATATATGGTTCTGTATGTGATTACATATTTATTTATAATTTAGGTCTAACTTACACATATGAAGGAAAATATGTATCATTTCTCTCTCTGAGTCTGACTTACTTCACTTAACATCATCTTTCCTACTCCATCCATTTCTCTAAAAATGGCATATCACTCTTCCTAAGGGTTTTTATTCAACTGCATGAAACTATTTCCTACCAGTAGCCTTTATAAACGTTGCTTATCAGAACTAATGGTGAATTTCTATGTATATTAAAGGGAATTAGGCTCAAGAAACCTACTGATAAGGAACTTCTACAGAGACTCATGAACGAGATTTCATGCTAAGAATAGTGGATGTCTTTACACAATACTAATAAGGACTAATAACACAGAAACAAGAAAGAGTCATAGCAATCTTACACAGGTTTGTCCTTGGTCTAACTTGAACTCTAACTGAACTAAAATACATGTACTGCAAGAATTATGGAAGACAGAAAGCAAGGAGCAAGAGAAAAATCAGTGAGGGTTTGCTAATAGTTATTCTTTTTTTTTTTTTTTTTTTTTTTTTGGCCAGTCCTGGGCCTTGGACTCAGGGCCTGAGCACTGTCCCTGGCTTCTTCCTGCTCAAGGCTAGCACTCTGCCACTTGAGCCACAGCGCCGCTTCTGGCCGTTTTCTGTATATGTGGTGCTGGGGAACCGAACCTAGGGCCTCATGTATCCAAGGCAGGCACTCTTGCCACTAGGCTATATCCCCAGCCCCTAATAGTTATTCTTGATCTGTGGAACATTGAGACAAAAATGTATAAAAGAGAAGGTAACCAGTCATAAATACTGAAAGTAAAGTGATAGAACCTGCCAACAAGCAGTCTTTGTCCTTGTCCTGGATTTAAATTCAGCAATGATACTTAGTAAACATTATGTTGAACACAATGTGTATACAACGTGTGGAGGGGGAGGGGGGCAGGGAGGGAAAAAATGGGGAGAAAACAAGGCAAGAGTTGACACTTTAAAAAGAAATGTATCCATTACCTGACTTACATAACTGTAACTTCTCTGTACATCAATAAAATTCACCTTTACAATAAAATTTTTAAAAGTAAAAATAGTTCCTGATGTGCTCTTCTCCTTAGGAGAAGTGAGAGCAGATTATTGATTGTGCTGAAGGAAATTCTTGTAAATCTCCTCTTATGGTCAATATCACTTTTTTTTTTCTAAGACTGTTTCCCTTTACAAACTTAAATAATTTATAGAAATAGGCTTTTGAAATGCCAAGCAACAAACAGTTAGTGGGGAACAAGGAAGCCATAAAGGTTGTTTTACCCAAGTAACACATAAAAAGAACAAACTAAAATTTAAAAACATGTTCAAAGTTTAAGGAAAATACTTCTCAGGTGGTTTAGGTTTTTAAAAGTCCATAACACTATTCAAAAAGACTTGTGCTCCTTACCTCACATATGTAACTGTAACCCCTGTGTACATAACCTTTACAATAAAATAATTTTTAAAAGTCCACTGTAACTGTAGTAAATCTTGTTAATTCATCTTATTTATAAATGGTGAAAGCAAATAAAATAGATATATTAAATCAGATCTTCCATTTTATACTGTACAGTAACACTAAGTAAACAAAGAATTTACAATTTTTTTTTTTTTTTTTTGGCCAGTCCTGGGGCTTGGACTCAGGGCCTGAGCACTGTCCCTGGCTTCTTTTTGCTCAAGGCTAGCACTCTGCCACTTGAGCCACAGCGCCGCTTCTGGCCGTTTTCTGTATATGTGGTGCTGGGGAATCGAACCTAGGGCCTCGTGTATCCGAGGCAGGCACTCTTGCCACTAGGCTATATCCCCAGCCCCGAGAATTTACAATTTTTAAGTGCTTTTAAAGCTTGGGTGTAGTGGTGCTTGCCTATAGCTCCAGCTACATGGGAAATGGAGGTAGGATTGCTATTCAGGAACAGCCTGTAGGCAGGAGTAGATTTTTGTGATGTAGCCCCTCGAAACAATTAATTGCAATATAACCTGAAAAACAAACTAGAAGCAATCAAAAGGGCATAGCCCATGTGAGGCTGTAAATCTGATCCTTATTACTGCCTGCCCTTCAAAACAGGAAGTACTGAAAGAATCATAAGTAGATGTTATAAGCAAGATGTAGCCAGATAGGCCAGAAATGAAATAAATGGACTTGACTACATTAACATTTGTCCTTCTCAAAGAAGTAAACTATCCCTATTTGCAGATGATATGATTCTACATGTAAAGTACCCAAATGATGATAAATATCTTCAGCAAAGTAGCAGGATATAAAATCAACACGTATAAAAAAAATAGTAGCCTTTCTGTATATCAACAAAGAGCAGGTAGAGAGGAAAATTAGAACAACTCCATTTATAGCAACATTTAAAGTAAATAATAAATGAAATGCCTAGTAATAAGCCTAACCAAAGAGAAGATTTTTATAACAAAAAATATAAAATTTTGGAGGAAAAAATTGAAGAAGACACTAGTAGGGAAAGATCTACCATGTTCATGGGTTAGCAGAATTATTATTGTGAAAAATGGCCTGAATGTCCAAGACAATGTACAAATTAAATGAAGTATATGCTAAAATCTCAATTTTATTCTTCACAAAAATAGAGAAAACAATTCCAAATTTTATATGGAACCACAAAAGGCCTGAAATAGCCAGAGCAAATCTGGGCAAAGAAAAGCAATGCTGGAGGTATCACAATTCCAGACTTCAAACTTGACTAATAGATTTCATTAGAGAGGGTAACAAAAATAGCTTGGTACTGGCAGAAAAATGACCTGAAGACCAGTGGAACAGATCAAAAAACCAAATGATGAGCCACGTGCCAAAGCTATAGATTGTTGACAAAGAAGCTAAAGATATATGCTGGAACAAAGCCTCTTCAGCAAATGATATTGGGAAAATAAACATTTATTTGTAGAAGGCTGAAACTGGGTTTCTGTTTCTCACCTTGTACTCACATTAATTCAAAATGGATCAAAGATCTCAACATAAGACCTGAAATCTTGAAACTACTACAACAAGGAGAAGGAGAAATATTAGAACTTAATGGCAGAGTCAGGAACCTTCTGAATATAATTTTCAGGGGTTCAGCACATATTAAAGAGAACTGACAAATGGAATTGCATCAAGCTAACTAGATTCTGCATAGCCAAGAATACAGTTACTAACCTAAAAGAAAGCTTACAGAATGGGAGAATAATGTATAACTATATAATATTAATAATATAATATATAGATCTATTGTATATAATACATACTTTATACTTATATATTAATATATATTCATATAATATATGTTTCCCTGCAAATTGCAGGGAAATGAAGGCATCCAGAAAAATCATAGTGACTGAAGTAAGTCAGGTTTCTAAAGACAAAGAATGCATTTTCTCTCATGCATATATATATATAAAGAAAAGTGCCTAAAATGGTATATGCAGAGGTTTATTTTTATCATGTATCCCTTTGAACAACAGGCAGTTTAATAAAAATAAATATGTATCAAGAAGCTGAAACACAGATTGTTTCAGCCAGGTGGAATGGGAAAGGAAGAGAGATAGATGAATGTAGGGAAGAATGTGGATAAATACAGTCATATTATCCTGTGTACATATTTGAAAATGGAGCTAGAAAATCAGAGAATGGGTAGGGTTGGGATAGACAGGGGTGGGGAGAACGTTGGAAGGGCTGACTAAAATCAAACTGGATTATACACATAAATTCACATGGTAAATTGAAAATCTTTTGTGCAACTATTTAAAGATAATAAGAAGGACTTTTTAAAGTATGTAGAAAATGGAGTTCATCCTTCTCTATAGAAAAGTCATTATACATAACCTGAAAATAGAAGCTTGACAAACTGCATGCAATTATGTACCTGATAAAATTTAAGTAAATATTTGGATCCAAAGAAATAGGAAAAATGTCTAGGCAATTCATTCACAATATGATTTATAAATTTAGACAAAATATTTGTTTTATTGATGTAATGGATTAAAATGAACATTATTAAATCAATATTCAATTCTGAATATTAAAAAATAAGAAAAGAGAGTGAGCAGTCAAGTTGATGAACCAATGAAGCTTATGTAGGGAAACAAGTCACGAAGATGCTTTTTTTTTTTTTTAATTGGTCATGGGGCTTGAACTCTGGACTTGGGCGCTGGCCCAGAGCTCTTCAGCTCAAGGCTGGTGTTCTACTACTTGGGCTACAGCACCACTTCTGCTTATCTGGTGATTAACTGGAGATAAGAGTCTCACTGACTTTCCTACCCAGGCTTTCTTTGAACCATGATCCTCAGATCTCAGCCACTTGAGTAGCTAGGATTACAGACATGAGCCACTGGCACCCAACAGTGATTCCTAACTATACCAGAAAATGTGCATTCAGAAATAGCATAATGAAAATAACTATTAATAATACATATTTCTACATATTTCTGTATCTGTACTTTCAAGTTCTGATGTGTTTCCTATCTTTCTGTCTCTCAAGACCTTTCATTAATGTGAGGATATGAAAACAAAGCAAGAAAACAGAGACAATGATCTTAGGGAGTTTTAGTATGATTTCTTTCTTAGTTTTGAAAAAGAGAAATCTGTAATGTGTGAAAGAAAGAATGGAGAGAGGATAAAATTTCAATGAGAACTTGATGGAAAATAGAGACAGGACAGTTTTACTTTGTATCTTCCACCAGTTGTAGGCACTGAGTTCCTTTCACCTCTGCATTGCTTGTAGAGTACACGTGTGGGTCATAGCTTTGTGTGTTTTACTCATAACCTTTAGAGATACAGAAAGTTATATTTGCATGGGATATAAGGAGAAAAGAAGGGAGAGAGAGAAGGAAGAAATGCCATGATGTTGTCTCTGGGTTGATGATAACAATATTCAATAATTTTGAAAAAATCCTTTTACTTTAAATATCATGTACTTATTTTTGTTGTTCTCCCTCAGAAAATACAGAAAGCTAAGAATGATAGTTTAAACTTTTTGTCATATTGCTTTCAAGAGGAGGATTTTGACTTTGTGTAGTTCTAAAATCTGTTATTATAATATCAGAAATGTTGCCTGAGAATGTCTCCTGGAATTTTTCAAAACTAAATTTTATATTTTACAGTGTTAAATGTCTGTAGTTAATATACATGATTAAGGTACCATAATTTAATTTTAGAATATTGAAAAGGAAAATTATAATCGATATAAAATAATAAATGTGGCAAAAATTATTCAAACGTGGAGAAGAATGGCGGGAAGAAGAGTCGGCTTTTTATTGCCAAGTTTCAGCTTGTATTTTGTGCTTTCTGTTAATTTTTTAAAAATCGTTCCTTATGCCTAGATTCCATTTTAGCAGAATGTTGGTAGAGTCCAACAATTTAAAAATGACAGCTGCACGTGTTCCTAAACAATGCTGACTCCCAGTGCGCTAAATCCACCATTCTCTTCGACATATTTGTCTTTAAATTACTTAGTACTTACAGCAAATCCAGGCTGTATGATAAAGATGCCACCTAAGAAATCAAAACGAAACACAGGAAAGAACTTGAATGACTACTAGATACACAGATGTTGTAAGTCCTGCTAACTTAGGTCAACATATGGTTGACATATCTAATCTATGATAAATAGCATTTTCCCTCTTTTCTGGTTAAAAAAACCCTCTATGCCTTAATAGAGCTCACTGGAAAAATAGAAAATTATTTCAAAAACAGAGGCAAATTTACCATGAAGTTCACCTCATATGGACTAGTCCAACAGAAGTAACATTTACAAGCCTACAAGATTTCTGCCCATCTATGAGATTTACAAATGCTTCACACAAGAAGAAAATAGTGAATGCTTAATAACATTTCTGATATATACTGGGTGTTGGTAAGCACTGAAATAAAAATGTTCAGTGGGTCTTGGAAGTAGGAAGAAAGGCACACATCTTTTTATCTAAAATGGCTTAGGTATTTTCAATGTCATGTTATAAATGGCATGTAAGACTTAGGGCTACATAATGAGTGTATACTATTTTCTTTTGCATTACTTAAAGTAAGTCTATGAGATGATCAGTAGTCTCATGTTTCAGATATCAATGAGAGCTTCTTAAAAGAAGACTATGCCATGGACTGCTGTCAAATATGCTATCTAGGGGCTGGCTGTTTTAGTCTGGATCCAGTAGAATGGGACATGCTCATGTTCACTTCTCTAATGGCCATTCATGATTAGCATGTAAAATACTGAGCTGTTCTGCAGTAGACACACCTTTCAGGTTTGGGTAAGTCTACTGTTTCTCCAAATTACTATCATTTTTTTTACATAAGATATTATTTCCATTCATACATATTCCAGAAACATTCTTCAGGAAAGCAGATCAAGGCAGATGCCCTCATTACTGTGTGAAATCATCTTTGACACTGACTACCAACCAGCCTCAAAACACTGAGCAATGCCACAATGCTCCAGGCTCCAATAGATGACTAAGGACCATGGTCCCCAGCAGCTGACCTGCAGATAATTGGTGCACACAAAAAGGCAGCTTCTTCAAATCAAGGCACAAAAATTCACATTTCGCTCTCTTTATCTGCTAGAACAAAGGACATAGGCAGAGACTAACATTATTCCTGGAAAGATGTCACAGAATCACGAAAATGATAAGTTCCAGAGCCAAGTTGTGAATGCTAGAAACCAACTGGAATCAGCAAACAGACTGTCTTACAAGATAAACAGATCTGGGTGCAGATGGCTCATGCCTGTGATTTGAGGTTCCATGTTCAAATCCAGCCTGCACAGATGAGATCTTATCTCCAATTAACCACCAGAGAAAGCCAAAAGTGGAGGTGTCCCTCAAGTGGCACAGAGATAGCATTGAGCAAAAAGTTCATGGACAGTGGGCAGCCCTGAGTTCAAACCGCATGACAGGCACACACACACACAGATATTAAAAACAAAACTTTATCTCATGTGAGTAACCTGGATACTGTATATACTTGTATTAGAACTAGGGAAGGGAAAGAGAATATCAAAATCGAGAGACAAAGATAAAAAGACAAATGACTCCAAAAGCAATACTTACAAAACCATTTGGTGTAAACCAACTGAACAACTCATGAGGGGAAGGGGAAACGGGGAGAGGGGAGGGGGTAAATCAGGAAGGAGGCAACAAGTTGTACAAGAAATGTACCCACTGCCTTACATATGGAACTGTAACCCTTCTGTACATCACTTTGACAATAAATATTCAGAAAAAATAAAATAAATAAAAGTAAAAATCAAAGATACACAGAAAACTGGATCAAATTCATGAAGTGGCAAAATTCCAAACAGAGCAGCTATCATCAGTCATAAATACCACTTCTTAAGTCAAAATAAAAAAGCTTATTGTCTTTGGCTATAGTAGGGAAACATTTTAATTCAGGATGAAATCGTCTGACAAGGAGTGTTCAGGTATAAAAAATAATACAGTAATATTTTGGAAGATGGCAGATTTCCTAAGGCTTAAATGAGAAAGAAAATAAGCAACAACATTTCTATATTTGGAACTTAAGTGTGATTGTGAAGGAAAAAAGTCATTGCTAAATTTCTTTATAGGATTTGTTTCCTTTTTTCCAGTTGCTGTTTGGATTTATTTGTATTCTTTTAGATTTTGGGACTGTGTCAGTCAAGGTTGAACCAAGGAAATAGAATCAGTAGAAAACCCACATTAAGAGATTTAATGCAAGGAGGCTGGGCAAGAGGGAAGTCCATAAGGCAGGCCATGGGGAAGTACCAGTGGGCACTCACTGTCAGAAGCTAATTCAGAGGCATTCTTGCAAAGGCTGAGTATTCTTCTAAGGCCTTCACATTGTTAGAACCATATAACATAGGTTATGTTGGAAAACGGAGGAATTAGCACTTTTTTTTTTCTAAGATCATCCCATAGGCTAGTCCCTACATATTTGAAATATTTTACAACATCTTCCTTAGTGTTTAATTGGATAACTAGGGATTACAGCCCAGCCAAGATGGTGTATGAAGAATGATCATGGCAGGGAATTGTGAATTAATAACTACAAAATACTCAAATGTTAAAACTAATCTGTGATTGAAAGTATATGGATTCTAAGTAGGTGTCTGCTAACCAACTAAACACACACACACACACACACACACACACACACAAACACACACCTACCTCATAATATTCAAATTCCAATACAATTCCAGGCTCAAGTTTTTGGGGTTTTGTTTTTTTTCAGTTAGTCCGAACTGAGGCCTTTGTACTTGCACCTCTTGAGTACTTATGCCAGATGCCTACTTCCGTTTGTTGAGATAAACTCTAGTTGACTCTCTAGACTGGTCCCAAACTGTCATCTCTCCAAACTTCCTTTTTCTGAGTAGCTGGGATTACAAAAGTATGAAACACTGTGCCTGTCCCTTTGAATATCCTTGAAATGTCCTTGTATTAATGTCTTTGTCCTTGAGGTGGCAGCACTTCAGGAGGTATGACCCAGTGGGAGGAATTTAAGTTATTGGAGAGCACACACTTAAAAGGTTCAACAGAAGCTCAGTCTTCCGCTCTTCTGCTTTTGCATGGTGAGGGGAGGCCACTTTGTTCCAGTAAAGGCATCCAACTAGGATGTTCTACTGCAAGTCCAAAGAAATGATCAATTAATCATTGGATTGGAATCTCTAAAGCAGACAAAAATAAAGCTTTTCTTTTGTGTAGATTGATTATTGGGGACTTTTGTGGTAACAAAGGAATGGTATCTAACACAGAGCCTATCATAGCTGCAACTCTATGACTGATTTTTCTAAGTGGAAGGAGGAGGCACCATAAGCATGCGTTCAAGTATACTTGTATGTTTCCCTGGGTAGCTTTTTTTGTATTTTGCCAAGTTAACAATCTCTGCAGCCTCTTTTTCTAACCTAGGATGTGATTGTACCCAAAGCTTCACATTTCATTTTTCAGATCTTTTGTTAGAAGAGATTTCAGAATTCTGAGCCAAAATTTTTGGTGTTGCCAACATCAAGTTACTTTGGCTCTGACTTGGTGTTGATTCTGGCAAGTAAGGATCTGACTTATTTCCAAATAAACTCCCTACTTTATGTATGATTGGGATGAATGAATGTGTGTGTGTTTTTCTCCATTTTTATGTCTCTCTCTTACTTGTAATAACCTAAACTATTGCTTAAAGCTATCAAAGATGGAAGAGAGGGCTGGGGATATAGCCTAGTGGCAAGAGTGCCTGCCTCGGTATACCCGAGGCCCTAGGTTCGATTCCCCAGCACCACATATACAGAAAACGGCCAGAAGCGGCGCTGTGGCTCAAGTGGCAGAGTGCTAGCCTTGAGCGGGAAGAAGCCAGGGACAGTCTGTGCTCAGGCCCTGAGTCCAAGGCCCAGGACTGGCCAAAAAAAAAAAAAAAAAGATGGAAGAGAGGGGTTATCCTTCCTTTCTTTACCAAGATAACCTTGGAGTTTGGAATGTTTCTGACATTGTTGCTGAAGTAAAACCTTTTTGGGGGACAATTTCAGTTTGCAAAATAAAAATACTTGAAGATTTTCATTATACATGTGCCATCTTCCTTTTTTATCGTTATCCAGGATAAGATCTTTCTCTTTAAATACAGATGTAGAATTATTACCCATGTGTTCAATAAAGGAAGTCTATGAGAATAAAGAAATGTACTGTGTAGTGAGTAGCAATGTTTTAGAGAGAAGCACAATTTACCTGTAAGATATCAAACCTGAAGGGAGAGGAGGTGGTGTATAGAGTCTAATAGTCACTTCTGTTTGTCTGAAGAAATGCCTCATTTGCTCATTACTGATTTCTTTGATTAGTGTTAAAGTGCCTTTACTGTGCAATACTTAGGTTGAACACCTTTTCCTTATTGAAGTAATTTGTAGTCTTTACAAGATTGCAGAGTAATAATTTTATTATTGCTGTTAAAAGATGAGTCCATTAGGAAACAGTGATTGCTAAATCTTTATTCCTAACAGCATCATGTAAAAAGAGTTATGATACCAATCACTGTTTTCCATGAGACATTGGTCTTTAATTGGTGATACCTGGGTCTGATAACAGCCAGGAGAGAACTGCTTAAAGCTATATTTTTTCCCAAAGTGGCCATAAAGGGGCTATTGTCTTCCTATAGTCTAAATAGCACATTAGGGCTGCATTCTGTACTCTTCAAGATTTTTTTTTTTTTTTTTTTTTTGCCAGTCCTGGGCCTTGGACTCAGGGCCTGAGCACTGTCCCTGGCTTCCTTTTGCTCAAGGCTAGCACTCTGCCACTTGAGCCACAGCGCCACTTCCGGCCGTTTTCTGTATATGTGGTGCTGGGGAATCGAACCCAGGGCCTCATGTATACGAGGCAAGCTCTCTTACCACTAGGCCATATCCCCAGCCCATGTACTCTTCAAGATTTTGAACATTTATTTCTTCTTTTTTGTTAGGGCCTAGCCTTTGTCCGGTGTTGTCTTTGGGAAAATTTCTTCATCTATTATGTGTTTCATTTCATATATAATATTAAGCAATATGTCACTTAGCCTAATGTTTTGATATAATGTTGTTGTTCAGAATTCTTTCTTCTTTCAAAAAGTAGATGGCAAATTCTAGTTCAGAAATGTAGAGAGCTGGGAAAATTGACAGTCCTCTTGCTACAATAAGAAAATCTGAACAGACTATGAATTACTGACTTTTCTTAAATCCACAAGAGAACTGAGGTAAGAGAGCCAGGCACAGAAGGCTACATGTTACATAGTTCCATTTACAAAATCAACAATAGGGAGAGAGAACAGTTGGGTGATTCCTAGGGGCTGAATTTGGGGGAGGATATGGACTACAAAGGAGGCTACAGAGGGGAATTAGAGAGGGAGAGACAGAGAGAGAGACAGAAAGACAGCGGCAGAGACAGAGCAACTAAAATGTTATATATCCTAGAATACCCTCTTTCTAGACAAATGAACCATTAGAGACCTGGGTAGAAATACCCCTTATGATACTAAGTTGGTTGACACATGATTGTGAAAACTGTCACAATCCACTGACTGCACTGGACACTAGGAAAGTTGGACTTTTTGTTGCCAGGGCTTGAACTCAGCTTGGGCACTGTCTTTGAGCTTCTTTTGCTCAAGGTTAGTGCTCTACCATTTGAGCCAGAGCACCACTTCTGGCCTTTTCTGATTAATAGGAGATGGGAGATGGGTCTCATGGACTTTCCTGCCCTAACTGTCTTTGAACCAAGGTTTTCAGATTTCAGCCTCTTGAGTATATAGGATTACAGGCGTGAGCCACCAGCACCTGGCTAAAGGTGGATTTCTTTGGACAGCTTTTTAAACCAACTCATATGTTACAAACCACAAGACATACTGCAGGCTTTTGTTTTATATGTGAAAACTATTTAATACGCAATGAGAATGTCATCATCTAGTACAAATCTGGCGTTAGAAGAAATTTGGAATCTGATCATAGGAACACATATGCTGAATTTTGAGGAGTTCACAATAGCAATCTGCAAATATATGCAGGGCTACAATGATGAAAATAGGTTGTATCAGTTAGACACCAGTAGTTCAAGCGTGTAATTCTACTCAGGAGGGTGATATCTGAGGATTGCAATTCAAAGCTAGCCTGCACAGGAAAGACTATGAGAAGCTTATCTTCAATTAATCAGAAGAAAGCTGGAAGTGTAGTTGTGACTCAAGTGGTAGAGAACTACCTTGAACACAAAAGTTCAGGGAGAGCACCCAGGCCCTTAGTTAAAGCTCCAGGACAGGCACACATGAAAAAAAGAAAGAAAAGACAAAAGAGAGAGAGAGAGAGAGAAAGAAAGAAAGAAAGAAAGAAAGAAAGAAAGAAAGAAAGAAAGAAAGAAAGAAAGAAAGAAAGAAAGAAAGAAGAAAGAAAGAAAAAAGAGAGAAAGAGAGAAAGAAAGAGAGAGAAAGAAAGAAAGAAAGAGAGAAAGAAAGAAAGAGAAAAGAAAGAAGAGAGGAGAGGAAGGAAGGAAGGAAGGAAGGAAGGAAGGAAGGAAGGAAGGAAGGAAGGAAGGAAAGAAAGAGAAAGAGGAAATTGGTTGGATAATTTCCAATACAATAGTGTGTCATAAGCAAATTCCTAAATTTCTGCAAACCCCAAATCTAGATGCACAAGCTGAAAGCCTGTGCAGTAGATCTGTGTTATTGGACATAACTATTAAGTATCTTGATACTTTATTTCCCTCATTTATGACAATTATAGTTACAGTGATTCTATCTTTTGCAATTTTTGCTGAGGCAATGGGTTCTGGAACTTGTCATGTCTGAATTTAAATTTTGATGTTAAAATCTTATCTCTGTGACACTGGTTAACTTGTCTGAGCTTGGTATGCCAGTAAAGGTGCATAGCATCCATTACTGGAATACAGGTAAAATGAGAATACATGGACACAGTAAAACAAATGTGCAGCACATAGTAAAGATAAATAGTTTCTTATCTTATATATTCTAAATGCTTTGATAACATTATCATTCGACATAGTTTTTTAAGAAAATACATGAAAAACTAAAGTGGTAAAGTGAATTTTTCTAGGTTTCAAAAATATAAGAATTGCAATTCCTGTAAATTTAACTTTATCACCTACATGAAAGAATGAAGCTAACAAGTATTGTGTGGAGTATCACAGTCAAGAAATAGCAATATATCAGAAAAACAAGTACCAAACGCTGAACAATTTTCTGTCTGACACTGAGCCAGGCTCATTATACCACAAAGACTAGACATCCTCACTGCAATTAAGACATACAAGAATTATAGGAGTGGGATACTTCTTTCTAATCATTTACCACAAATCTTGTAAAATATATCACAATCTTATAAAGACAGAAGTCAGAAAAAGATAACCCTGTGGGCTTATTTCCACTCATTGAAGCTATTTATATATGATGTATGTATAGAGGCCATGCCTAAATACCTACTGTAGAAATTATAAAAATGAGTACACATAAGAACAGATTTAAGGATCCCTAAACTAAATCTCATCTATATGGTCAGTTCAATTTTGACTAGGATGCAAAGATAATTGGGTAGGGAAAGAAAGGCTTCATCAAATAGATTTCATGACAACTTACAAAACAAACAGATCCCTACTTTACATGATTGACAAAAATTTATTCAAAATGCACGAGATCTAAATGGGAAAACTGCAAGTATATACCTGCATGGAAAAAAATTTAAGCCATGGGTATTTATGGTCTCAGGTTATGCAATTATTTCATAAATGTAACACCAAATGCACAAGTCTGAAAGGGAAAAAGCAAATAGAAGTTTACCAAAATTAAAATATTTGGTTGCCAAGAAAATCATCAAGAAAATGATGGGAGAATGAGAAAAAAATAGTTTCAAGTCAGCTGATAAGAGACTTATCTACAGCATGTAAAGAAGTATTGTGACTTGACAATTAATTGAAAATAGCTCAGTTAAAATACAGACAAATTACTTGAATGTCTATTCAAATTCTCCAAAGGGGTTATACAAATAACCAGTAAGCACATGAAGGGATATTTAGTATCACAAATATTTAGGGAAGTATAAATAAAAATCAGAACACTACTTTCTATCACACTGGCATGATTTGATGACAGCTGAAAAGAAGTGTTGGCTAAGAGCATGTGTCTTTTCTATTTATCCTTTTTTTCTCATGAGTTTCTTACTTCACTGCATTTTAAAATCAACTTAAGTTGTTTTGTCTTCTTTCAAATATTTCATGTTTCTTTCTTTATTTTGAAGTCATGTGGATTAATCTTTCCTGTTTTTAAATATATATATTGCAGACATTTTCACATGCATACTAATTTAACAGATTTTTAAACTGATGAACAGCTTTACAGTTATCTCAAGAAATATATCATTTTGGCACATGTGAAGTCTTATTATCCCCTCCCAGCTCAGTGTTTCTCTTAGCTAAGGCTGAAATAATAAACATCCTGGATGGCTGCTTGGAAAGTACAAATATAGTCCTCTGACAAGTTTTATTGTGAAGCCCCACTTTTTTTGTGATGGTATTGGAAGTGGGACACTTGGGAGGGAATTAGGACTGCGTAGATGCCTCCTGAATGGAGTCAGCCCACCTGTAAGGCATCTGAAAGGAGTGGCTCTTCCAACACCACAGTAAAGGAGTGCAACCTGCAAAATGGTCCTTATCAGAAGTCAACCATGCTGGCACCCTGATTTGAACATTCACCCTCCAGGGCTAGGAGAAATAAATTTTCAGTTTTATATGTCCCCCAACCTATGATAATTTTTCAAACCAACTCACATTGGGGCTTTAACAACAAAAATTAGAAAACTGAAGTACAAGATAGTAGCACATCCAAGGAATGGTGAGGGCTATCTTTCTGGTTCTTAGGTGGCTGTGTTCTCCTTATGGAAGAAAGGGAGCTAGGTGCTGGTGTCTCACACCTGTAATCCTAGCTACTCAGGAAGCTGAGATCTGAGGATTGTAGTTCAAAGCTCAGACAGGAAAATCCTTGAGACTCCTACCACTAATTAAATCACTTGAAAACCTGAAGTGGGGCAGTGGCTCTACGTGGTAGAGCACTATTCTTGAACAGAAACTCTCAGGGACAGCTCCCAGGCCCTGAGTTCAAGCCTCATGACAAACAAAAAGAAAAAAGGAAAGAAAAGAAAAAAAGGGAGAGAGAGAAAGTAAAAGGAGGAAGAGGGAAGAGGAATGAGAAGGGAGTGAGAATGTACCTGAGTCTATTTCTCTTCCTATAAAACAACTTAGCCAATAAGGTCCACTAATGTCATAATCTTAAACCTAGTGACTTCCCAAAGACCCCACTTCCAAACACTAGCTGTGGTCATAAGGACTTCAACGCTGCATTCAGAGGTTACCCACTGAAGTACGTTATGCCCTTAGACCTGAAGCCTGACACAAGTGACACCATTTTGTCCTCCAAGATAAGAGGCCCCGACTCCAGAATGGTTGTTTGCTTAAGCAGGTTTTGCAAAAAGCTGTTTGCTCAGCAGCTTCCCCCCAAAAAAAACCCAAAACAAAAAAACCCAAATCCCCAAAATGTTCCAGCTGCCCAGTATTTTGGGAAGTAAGTCTAAATTTACTGATAATGCTCAGCTTTGCTTCTGTATATGCTTCGCAAAACAAAAAAGCCTATACATTGCTTACCAAAAAAGATGTGTTTTTTCTCTTTAAAAATAACTCTGGGCTGTCTTGGGGCTGCATGATTTGGGACCCCTGTACCCCCAGGCAGCAGCCAACCTGTGGGGGGTGACAATAAGAACAACTAAAATTTGGCTTATTAATTGTGGCATCCATTGTTTTCTTACTGCTTGGGATATAACACAACACACATGGTTTCAAACATTCTTTATTTTTTTCTTACGAAATATTAGATCATTTTGTTTATCTTATCATTATAGTAAGAAGTTAGAAAACTCCCATAGCTGATTACTATTACACTAACCCATGCTTTTTTAACCAAAATTTCTTCTCTCATTTTTTTAAAATTGGGATATAATTCACATGTGAATTCACATATAAAATTCAACTACAGCACCAGGACAGAGACGGTGTGTGGCTCAAGAGGTAGATTATCTGCCTAGCAAACATGCGATTCTGCATTTAAATTTCATTACTTCTAAAAAAGAGTGCAATCCAGAGAGGTTTATTATGTCCACAAAGATGGGCAATGAGCATCTATACTTAATCTCAAAACATTTCTATCTCAGTAATGTCTAGTTTGATATTATCTCTAACAAGTTAAAAGTGCTAATTTTTTTAAGGTCGAGCCTCTATTTTTGCTTCTGTCTAATTGCTACTCTGTGAGTTCCAGGCTTCAGTCTTTCCCTTTTGTGAGAAAAGTATCGTTTCTGTCAAAATAGGTTGCTTTCTTGATGTTAATCTTGAGAGAACAATTTTTCTGAAGGGTTCCTGTTTTGTTCAAAAGGCTTGACCCTTGTTAATTATAGTTACATCCTTCCTTCCTGTTGCACTTTAATTAACATATTATATTAGAAGCTCCTTGAATTTTAATTACATCCTATTTAGTAGGCCACATCCTTTTGCCCATTGTGAACCAGGGCTCAACCAATCTTTGCAGGTAGGGCAGGGCTGCTAGGTTAGGCATAAAAAGAGACAATCATAGCTGCTTTGTGTACTTGCTTGCCAGATTTTTAGCTCATGGTGCAGAAGTAAGCTTTGCCTTGCTGAGTTCCTCTCAAGTTGGAATTCTGATTAATCAACAATTTTATAATTCTGACATTCTATACTAAAATTGTGTCATTTAAGTTATCTTATATTGTAAATATTTTGTGAGTATCATCAGTACCTAATGATAATTATCATCAGGGTAATAAAAGTATGTGTATTACATAGCCTAGCTTTATAATCACTAGTAAGATCTTAAGATCATCTATATTTACAAATAAAATATTTTAGAATTTGAATTAACAATAGTTTTTTTTAAATATAACCCCAATTTGCTTAAGTAAAAATTAAATTGATGATAACCACTACCTTAGAGACATTTAATCAGCACATGAATATTTCCCTCCTATGGACCTTACTTTAAGCATAAAAACAAAACAAACAGGTTTAATTTATTATAGTAGCATACTTTATGAAATTTTAAGTTAACCTTTCTTCTCCTTCAAGTACAAGCACATAACACATTTTACCCATGTATTTCCACTCATTGCTTTATTACATGCATGTTAGCAGGCTCAAGCAAAAGCAAGCAAAAATTTGGAGACAAAATTTTTTTAAATTTGGTTTTTGCTGTCAACGTGAAGCAGAGAGGGGTTACAGTTGCATATGTCAGGTAGTGAGTACATTTCTTCTCAAACTTGTTACCCCCTCCCTCATCTTCCTCCTACCTTCTCCCTTCCCTCCTCTAGTTGTACAGTTAATTTCCAACATGTCATAAATATTGCTGTTGGGTTGGTTCACCCTTTATCCTTTGTCTCACCATTTTGATGTTCCCCTTTCCTTCTCTAATTCATATAAATGTATATACAATAACCAGGGTACTGAAATCAAATACAATGAACTTGCAATCCAGAAACGTATAGAGCAACCAAGACTGCTAATGGTCTCCTAGATTTGGCTAAAGAAAAACAAAAGAGAAATTCAATGAATGCCTACCATGCCTAAGTTATCACTATAGTTTCTGACCTAACTTTCTTTGTGTATATGTTAGTACTGGGACTGAGTGCCTGGGCATTGTCCTTTAACCTTTTCACTCAAGGATGACACTCTACCACTTGGAGCTACAATTCCACTTCTGGCGTTTGGTATAAATTGGAGATAAGAATCTCACAGATATTCCTTCTCTAGTCTGGTTTCAAACTGTAATATTCAGGTCTCAGCCTCCTGAGTAGCTAGGAATGCAAGTGTAACCACTTGGCCCAAACCTAACTTGTTATATTACTTAACTGTTACAATTGTAATTGCTCCTATCTAAAAACAGAAAGCAAGAAGTAGTCTTGCCAAATGAAGGGATGTCTTTGTCTTCAACCGAAGAGCTAGAAGATTAGAATTGCACTCTCAGCCAATAGGCAGTAGCCAAGATGCAATCTGGATTTGATTCATGTTGTTGAGAGATGTTGTCTGCCTAGATCCATCTATTTTAAGCTAGGAATTTGACCTAACCAGATTCTTTTTTTCTTCTTCACATTTTCATCAGACTATTTGGAACCAATGATGAAAGTATGTGTCCTTTTAGCCTATTTAGGTAAGTGAAAGTTGTTAATGAAAATTTTCATCTGTTACATGCTACAAACAGCATATTGTATACCAGGACTGCTCATTGCAAATGACTCAAAGCAGTATACATTGAGTCCAAGGACTCTGTCCACTAGATCCATGATGAGCCTGATGAATGAGACTGAAGGTTGAGGTGGACTATCATGAAATGACTCCAATAAAAGGATGCACAACTGAGCCACTGTCGCTTCATCTTCATTTTAGAGACCTTATGTTATGGAGGGGAAATAGGCATTTCTGCCATCTTAAAACACCTGTGAACTGAGCACAATATCAGCTCCAACATCTTCTTTACTAGTTACCTGCTCCTACTCTGATTGTGAGTGCTACTTGTCCACCTATGTGCCTTGTCTATTGCATTTACTTAAGTGTTCTGGCATTTTTCTCCCTAGATGCAGCTTCAAGGAAGAAAGTCCCAAGAGCTCAATATATACTTGTACTGTCTTATCAAATTGCTATTGTCATAGACCAATGAGCAAATAACATCTAACCAAAGTAATTACAAAACTTTGAATTGAAGACCTTTGGTGACAGAACTGGGATTTATGACACAGAAAACCTCTAGGAGGTGAGGGTGAACATAGCAGAACTTGACGGGAGGACCTGCTGAACAGATGTTTATGGGAAGAGTTTAGGTTCACCCTTCTGGTAGCAAAAATAAACAAAAAAAAACCCAGTAAATAAGGGATATTTATGACAATTACCAGCAAAATTATGTCCTTTTCCTACTTAGTGACAGTTCTAGAAAGCCACACACTTTCTCTCCTCCCCCAGCTTCATCTTATAATAATTGTCACTAGTGGTTTTGCATCATATACCAACTAGAGGCTATTTCAAAATTGACAAGAGTCATGGAATGATTGGTGCTCCAATTTACTTCCTTCATTATGTTGGAAAGGACATCTTTCTCTCTGATGTTTACTTTCCATGTTTACCAATCAGGATGCTTGGGTGACACTTGAGTGCATAGTTCAGATATAATTTCTAATCCTCAAATAGTATCAGCACTTCCTTGTTTTGGATCAAGGATAGAACTTTGATCTTTAAACGTGGATTCTATCTTAGCACCCCCACCTAACTTGTTGAGGTCACCATCCAGATTGTGACCAATGTACATTTTTAGCATCCTCTGAGACATAGAAGATCCTCATCTGCCTATTGTGTTTTCAGCTAGCTATTGTGTAACACCCACCCCACATTATTATTAAGTTTATATCCATTTTCATGAGCCTTCGGCATGACTGAGGACTTTCCTGTTGGGACTTCTCTTGATTTAATGGCAAATCTTGAGTGCTCTGTAGTTAGGCAGCATTTCACTAGGCAATAACTGACCTGAGCTGGCCAAGGCTGAAATACTTGCAATTGTGATGAATCATTTCCTTTTATAACTCTCACAAAGCTCCAGCAGAGTAGTCCAGAATGTTCTGATACTGCAACAGAGATGTAAAAAGTAAGATTGTACAAGGCAGACATCAGACATGTGTGTCTGTTTTCCAAACCTCATTTTCAATGACATTTACTCTATATAGCCTTCTGTTGTAAACTGAGTAATTCTTTTTTTTTTGGGGGGGGGGCAGTCCTGGGGCTTGGACTCAGGGCCTGAGCACTGTCCCTGGCTTCCTTTTGCTCAAAGCTAGCACTCTGCCACTTAAGCCACAGCGCCACTTCTGGCCCTTTTCTGTATATGTGGTGCTGGGGAATCGAACCCAGGGCCTCATGTATATGAGGCAGGCACTCTTGCCATTAGGTCATAGCCCTAAACTGAGTAATTCTGTCTCCTGTCTATCTCCATATATTGAAATCTTAATGTCCAATGTGACAGTAATAGGTGGCAAGTTATGGGGGGGAGCTATTGGGTTTTAGAGGTGATGATAAAAGTGGTGATCTCAATATCATGATAGGACAACAAAAACAAGAATACAAAAAGTAAAGAAAAGAAAAAGATGCCAGCATTTTTGCTGGTTATCATGGGATGAGGCAGCTACCTGCAAGCCAGGAGAAAAATTTCCACCAAGAACCTCTGTACATCACTTTAACAATAAAGAAATGAAAAAAAGAAATACAAAACCCCCCAAACAAACAACAAAATCCACATCTGACAATACCTTGCTACTACCTATCCCAGTCTCCAAACTTGTAAGACACAACTGCTTGCATTTAAGTGCCCTATCTGTGGTAAATTGGGAGTTTCTCTGAGCTGACTATAGTTTGGAATAGATTGTTAGCGTAGCCTCCATGACTAAGGTTCCTTCCACTGATGAAAATAAGTCACTTGCTGAGTTGAGTGTGAAACAGAAAGAACTACAAATTAGAGAACTAAGGGCATGCCCAAGGGGCAGCTCTTATGGGAGCTATTAATTCAATCAATACACCACTGTCTACTATTGTATGAAAGTCCTGCAGGCTGTGGGAATCTTAGGGCTTGCTCTTTTGCATCTGCTCTTTAAGTACACATAGCAGACAAGCAACAATTAGTAGCCATTGTTCACTCTCTCTGCAGCAATTTAGTGTATGTAGCACTGAGATTTCATTTCCTTTTACTGCATTTCACTTTTTGAAATGCAACAGAATATCAACAATACAGCATTAGATTCAAGATAAGAAGCATCTTTACAAAGTTAAAAATATTTGTGATTCAAAATTAAATTTTAACTACCATTTTCATTATAATATAACATACATTCACTATAGCAAAAACAATCAAACTAATTCATAATCTTCCTACATGGAAATGACTATTAACATTTAGTAAAATATTCCAAGATATTTTTCTAAATATGTAACTATTATGCCCAGATTTCAGGGTCCCCAAAGACCACCAAGGAGCCAAAAGCCGATGTAATCAGAGAGTCTTTATTGCAAGCTTGAGCCTGGGCTCACGATCATCACCAACACAGCGGGTATGAGTCGAGAGCCCCCACCCTCCATTCATCAGGGTTATTATAGAGTTTGGGTGAACATTCCATGAGCCACATCATCACACAGCAAATCATGTCACACTGCGGGAATATCATAAAACAGCATAGCAACTCACAGCAAATCATTTCGTATCGCGGGAAAGTTATAAAATAATTCTTAAGAATGATTGACCTAATCAATGGTGGGAATGGGCTTGGTGAAGGTGATTGGCTAGCTTATGGGGTTCAAAATGATTGGCTTAGACAAATGATCTGGGTCGCAAGGGTGTCACCTGAATTATCCTTAACTTGAGGGGACATCTGGAACTTCAGGTATTTCTTGTTATTTCTTTATTACTGGTTATTATGAGAGTTTCACTGCCCAAAGAAGTCATTGACACTTTCTTGGTTACTTGGTCATTATGAGACTTTCACTGCCCAAAGGAGTTATTGACTCTTCTGGAATCTCTGCACTTCGGTATTCTGTCACAGGGGCAGGTTTACAGCCTTAAGTCGCACACCTGTTGGGAGTGGACCTTATTTCCTCAGAAGTGGCTACTCTCACTTATGAGGGACACATTAACCATGTTTCAGGAACACAAAACACACTGGCCACACTTCAATACTTTTCCTTTGTGTCCCAACGGCTAAAGCATTCTAACTTTAACTGACCTCTGGGCAAATGTAGTCTCTCTGGCTACCTTGATTATTTTAGATTGCATTTTGTTCAGCCTCTTCATATTGACATGTTCTGCAGTTATTCTAAGAAGCTTCAGGGCCTGGTCAGGCCCGAGCTACAATATAGAGGTGCAACTGGCTGCTCAGGTTCTTCATAACTATGTATATAAGCATATGACGCATATGTTTTTCAAAAATATGTGATCTTATTGCTAAATTTCCAGAAAAGTTGATATAAAATGCTCATCCACTACATTGAAGAAATCTTACTTTCCCAACTTGCTGAATATTGTCACCTATAACAATCTCCAGACTACTAAGAGAAAATGGAAATTTCTTAATCAATTTTTGTCAGAATTATTTCGTGGTTCTATCTGTGTGGTCAGCCTTAGGGAAAAGGGATGTTTTACTTCTCAAAATGGACAAAAGTCACAATTACTTTGTTCTTACCATCTGACATTTACTTTCTGAGAATTACAAGAAATGTCTATTTACTGAGGTATTGTCTCTTTCTCAGGAGAAGACTGGGTAAAAGCAATTGCTTTCAAATCGAGTGATGATGCTTGCAATGGAGGAAAAAAAGAATGCTATGTCATTGAATGCAGAGCGGTCCCCCAACTGGAGCTTTTAGAGAGGCCAGGATAGGACCAGAAGGCTGCCTTCTCAAACTGTCTTTGTATTGGTTCTGAAAACAAACGTTCCTAGAAAAGTATTCCAAATCAGTAAGAGTAGTGCCCCATTTAAATACTACACACAGTTAATATTTTTTGATGTCTGAAACAGTGAAGGATTAAAAAAAAAACCCTCAGACACAGTTTTCATTAAGACAATTCAGTTATCATAATCTCAAATAACCATATAACAAATGTTTTCTTATGATAGGAGTATAAATTTATTTCAAAGAAAGTCTACTTAAAGACAGATAGATAGGTTCAAACAACATGTATTAAAAACCAATTATTTTCTTCTTGCTGACTCATGAGAATTGTGCTTTCAATCAAGTGCTCATACCCAATCACAAAAATAAGTAACTAGAGAAAAAAATCAGTGTGATAAGTACTATGGAAACACTGAACAGAATGTGGCATAAGAGAATTGGCTGAGTGACCATGTAAAGACCCTTTGTGGAGTGCTCTTAAACAGACCTGAATGGAAAGATTGTGAATAATTACTTCTTTTCTAGATGCCAAAAATTAAATTTTACTTTCCTTCTAGCTTTATAATGTAAACTTATTGCATAGGAATTATGAACTTACTGGGACTATTGAAGGACTATATGTATGTCTATTAGATGTTCTATTTTACTCATATTAAAATGAGGTATGATCATATCTGCTAACCATCAGTTCATGTTAATCCTTGGTAAACATGTTTTCTTTTAAATGTGGTATATATAAGCCCAGATTAAACTACTCACTATCAAAATTACAGGGGAATATGGAGAGCTTTAAATTAATGACTATGACCATTAGAAAGATAGAATGAACAACTTCAAAAGTCATCACATGAAGCTGTCACTTTCATAGAAATATGAAGAGATATAAAGAACAAATAGTTTAAACAAGGTAGGTGGACAGTGTTCCATTTATGCAGAAAGGAAGAGACACAGGGATACATGCATGTACATGTATGTGTGTACATAATATGTATGTGTATATATGTATACATTCCTACATGCATGGGAATATATGAAAGTATATTTATACCAGTACATATGGACATAAATATAAATGCATATATTTAACATGTAGTGTTAATATGATGAAAGAGAAATAAAATTCATACAAATTTATGTAAGAAACTTTTACATAAATAAAATGATACACACATACAAATAGAAAGCTATGTACTAAATGCATCAAAATTGTTGTTTCAAAATTTAACAACTTATAAGAACTGTCCTATTTTTTGAAAGTACAAAGTCTCAAAATTCCATAAAAATTAAATAGATACCTTGATGTGTCCTATAAGTATTCAGGGAATGTATAATTAAAAGATGTCAAGGAAATACCAGCTGGACACAGTTGTGCTGAAGGACTTTTACCAAGTGTTTAAAGAATTAATGCCAATTTTATCTTATTTTATATTATATAAAGTACATGATAAGAAGAGATAATTCTTAGCACAGAAACCAGAATTGTACTATGTGAAATTATTTCTTTTTTCTTTTGTTTTTCTTCCATGAGGTTTAGCCCCTGTTGTCACTGCATTTGATTTTGTTACCCTGGGTATTGTATATACATTTATCCGAATTAAGGAAGGAAAGGGGAACATCAAAATGGTGAGACAAAAGATAAAAAGTGAACCAATGCACTCACGAGACAATATGTTGGAAATTAACTGTCCAACTGGGGGTGGAGGGAGGATTGGGGAGGAGGAAAGGTGGGAGAAAAATGAATGAGGAGGTAACAAGTTTGACAAGAAAAGTACTCACTACATTATGTATGTAACTGTAACCCCTCTGTACCTAACCTTGACAATAAAGTTAAAACTTTTAAAATCTCAAAAAGACAACACAAAGTAGAAAAGAAACCTAGAAATCAGTAACTTCATGAACTGAGTTGTAAAAATCCCTGATACTATACTTTTTATATTATCATATATAATAAATTATTATGAAATAATGTCCACTAATATATAAAAGAAGTGTATTTGGAAACATGCTATATATTTATTGCAGTAACTTTCACCAAACTAGAAACAGAGGAAGTTTTTAAAAGTCTATCCACAAAAGGAATTAAACATAATGTTGTTGGATTGAAATTTCCCCTAAAATACTATAAACAAAGCAAAAAGTTCCTCTCACATATTTAAATCAACACTGTAACAAATGTTTGTTCAATCCATAAGTCAATAAGAGGAAATAATGATAGACATATAGATTTTCAAGATACTTTCTTATTTATGGATTCATTGATGCATTTAATATTAAAAAAAAACCCAAGCACTCTAAAAATGAAAATAGCCATCTAAAATTAAATTTAAAAAGCAATATTCAGGGTAGATGATTAACATACAATACATTTTTATATAGTAGCAATAAAAATGTAGAAACTCCAACTAAAAGCACAATGCCATATGTAAACTTTCAAAAGTAAATGAAATACATAAGATCAAATGTAAGATGAATGTCATACATAGAGAATTATAAACCTCTAATGGATGAAATAAATATAGCAATGTGTTAATTAATATTCTGATTTGTAAGGATACCTTATCCCTATACATCAAAAGAGAATAAAGCCAAAATATGGGCTTGGGGAAAATTTCTACAAAATGCATATATAATCATTGTCCCAAAGAAAAGCAATTTTTAAAAATCTTAGGCTCACATGTCACTTACTACATTTCCAAGTTTCTAAAATTGATAGAATCTCATACTGGTCATAGAGGGGATGTCACACACAAGGATTATGAACAGGTGAAATTTTCTTCTGTGTAAAGTAAGCACAGTTAAGTAAACTGACATAAGGTGACTCCCATTTTACATTACCTTCCTTCACTGATCTTATTGCACATAGAAGTGCAGATTTATTTCAATTTGAACTAAAAATATGGAAAATTATAGATTTTTTAAACAGAATTGTTTTCTAAAAATACTAATAATTATTCAGGAAATATATTTTTGAGTGCAGTGTATTGGCAAAATAGCTGTAAGTTTTACATGACACAGCTTAACGGAAGAAATGAATTCAAACAAGTGCATCTTTCCTGCAAAAGTCCAATTCTAAAATATCCCAATCACCTATTGTCACATTACAAGGTAATATATCATGAATTTCAAATAGCATATTTGGTATTGGGGCAGGGGCAGGGTCTTGCTCTGCAGTCAGGACTTGTCTTTAACTCCAGTTTTATGCCCCCACCCCTCAAATGATGAAATTCCAGGCATATATTCCTATGCATAACTTTTCCACTTTTTCCTTGACAATAACTTGAGCTCAGGCTTTGTGCTTGCTAGGCAGATGCTATACTACTTGAGTTATGCCAGAGCTCTTCTTGCTTTAGTTATTTTTCAGGGTCTTGTGTTTTGTTTTTGTTCTTGTTTTTTGCTTTTGCCCAGGTTAGCTTCAGTTCATTTATTATCCCTCTACCTATGCCTCCTACCTAGCGAGGATGACAGTTTCATGTCAGTTCATCTGGTATGTTGGTTTTGTTGCTTGCTTATGGAACTGGGGCTTCAACTCAGGGTTTCTGGGTAAGCACTATAAAATATGAGTCATGTCCCCAGCTCCATTTATTAAGCATAGATGAACCAACATTGCTGACTTTATGTTTAAATCTCTTTCTTGGTATGCTGGGAACAATGAGTGTAAATAAACTTCCCTGAGAAGGCTTAGTAGTTATACTGCTTTGATTTCATTAGGTTTATCCTATTCTGGCATACAAAAAGTTCAAGAAAATAAGCAAGAAGAGACAGTATATAATAACCTTCACCATAAGAAAATCTATCTTCTCTTTAAAATTCTATGACAATTTCTATTCCAATATAAAGGAGAATGCCAGATCTCTTTTTAGGTCATGAAGTATGTCTTACTTTATTTTTTATTAATTTTATTTTATTTTTTGCCAGTCCTGGGGCTTGGGGACTCAGGGCCTGAGCACTGTCCCTGGCTTCTTTTTGCTCAAGGCTAGCACTCTGCCACTTGTGTCACACTGCCGCTTCTGGCCATTTTCTGTATATGTGGTGCTGGGGAATCGAACCCAGGGCTTCAAGTATACAAGGCAAGTGCTCTTGCCACTAGGCCATATCCCCAGCCCCGTATGTCTTACTTTAAAATATGCTTTTCAAAAGATTTCTCTGAAGTCATATTGCTAGATTGTCAGGATTCTTGGCCTCAAGCGCTTCTCCCGCCGGCAGGAGAAGCACTGAGCATATCCCACAGGGTCGAGTCCAGAAGAGGCAGAGCTGCCAAACCACCCACCCCGAGCCCCCGCTTACGTTTAAGGCAGGACACGCAGACGATTCCGGGGACAATGTCACGCAGTCTTCCGGTTTATTAAGAAGGTTCAATCACATTTATAGGCTGAATGATGCCAGGAAGAGGAGGGATGTAGAGTGGCTAGCTAGGCGTTCTGACAGGCTGGTTGGGCTGTTCACCAAGGGTGCCGTCATGGGACTTCCCCTAAGGGCGGATGTCATGTCATGGCCCACAGGACCGCCTCTGGGTTCCTCACCCGCGGCCATCTTGGCGCATACTCGCGGTCTGAGGCGGGCTGGTTAGAGCCGCCTTTCCGGTTCTGGACCCAGACTTCTCCCAAGCGGGGCTAGCAGCCACAGGGCCCCAGGGCAGGAGAAGAGGCGACTGCCTCTTAAAGCTGCAAGCCAGTGCCCCACACTAGATGACTATTTTTGGTCAAGTAGCTCATTTTATGGAACAGGAAAGTCAGTAATATTAGCAAATTAAAACTTCATCAAATGGCACAGATTGCTATTAAACACTACTTAGGGATAAAATATGAAATTGAAGGATTAGATCTCAAAAGAATTATCCAACTTGTTAGTTTGACAAGAAATTTACTCACTGCTTTACATATGTAACTGTAACCCCTCTGTACGTCACCTTGACAATACAATTAAATTAGCAAAAAAGAAAGGAAATGGGGAAGACTACAGTTACCATACACAGAAATCAACAAAAATTAATACAAAACAAGTAAAAGATCAAGAGAAAAAAGAATTATCTACTGTAACTTTGCCTTAAGGTTTAAGAAGTGCAGTTACAGAAGGCTTTCCTTCTCACCTCTGATAGTCCCTCCTTAAAGTATCCTGAACTAGCTGTGCCTTTGAATTGATGTGGTGCAACAGAAGTAGTGTAACTTGGTTGTGCAACACATTTGTGAGTCAGGAGTGAAGAAGCTGAGAGGAAGGCCATCATAACTGAAGGAATTTTCATTCCAGAGTTCACAATGCACATTGGAACACTGCCCAAGGAATGAAATAATTGCCTACTAAGAGTAATCCCATTCATATTTTGGGAAATATATCTGATTAATACTGCTAGGGAAATTTCTGGAGGTCCACAAGGATAATGAAAGATGGATTCATTTTCATTTAAAACATAATTATTTTTTAAATCCTAAATGCTTACTCTAAATGTGTAGTTTATTTTATGTTATTGTGGCCAAAGTCTAGGAAAATGAGGATTGATTGTTACTAAATTCTAAAGTATTTAAAAACATGGAAGCAAGTAAATGGAATGGCTGCTGGCAATTGGTGCAGTAATATTCATTATTCAGTAGCCTGAGATCTGGAGGACCTTGGTTCAATAGCAGTCCAGAAACAAAAGTCTGAGAGACATCATCTCCAATTAACCAGCTTCAGATTTTCAATTAGTGTTGGACTTTCTGTTGCTGTTTGATATGGAGATATTTAATTTGTATCTAGTTGACTTGGTCCATTTAATTTATTATTTATGGGCTTTGAATTAAAATTATAAAATATCCAGATGCTGGGATCTCACATCTATAATCCTACATAGAAAGGAGGCTGAGATCTGTGGGTAGCAGTGCAAATCAAGTAAGGCAGAAAAGTTCATGATACTCTTATCTCTAATTAACCAGCAAAACTCTGGAAGTGAAGATGTGACTCAAGTGGTAAGAGTGCCAGCCTTGAGTGAAAAAGCCAAGTGAGAGTTCAAGGTCCTGAGTTCAAGTTCTAGGATTAGTATACTAAGAGATAAATTAATTAAATAAAATTTTAAAACATTCTTCTGAGATAATTACAAAAACTCTCATGCTTGCCTTTTCTGATTCCCATTTTTAAAACATTTCCCATTTTTGTTCTATATATTTCTCTTTTAACCATCATACAGAGTTTTAAAAAATTATATTTATATGGTTGTACAAAGGAGTTGCTATTTTAAAAAGCAGTTTGCGAATACAATACGTCTTGATCAATGTCACAGCTTTCAATATCTATCCCTCCCCTCCATACCCTTTCTCTTACTCTTTTTCATACTTTGGATCCTTGACTTCATTCTCCCCTCCCCCCCCCACCTTCTCTTCATTTGTCCACCCCTTTCCCCTTGCCTTACAGGGATTTTAAAAATATAATGTGTCATTTAACATCTCTGCATATTTTATACATGTAATTTCTGAGTTTTTAAAACTTACCTCAGTCATCTCATTTTATTCTAAATTTCATCACACTTCCCTGGCAACTATTGTATTCTTAATTTTCCTTTAAACAATTCTCCCCTCGTTATCCTCGTCTGATTTCAATATAATAAATACTACTGGGCAGCTATGCCCTTATGTCCCGAATTTATTCACTGTATTTTCTCTGTTTCAAAGTTGGAAATCAGGTTTTTGGAATTCTTAAGGTTCCTCTTCAATCTTCCCATAACTGTAGAAGTTAATATTTTTACTTACTTATTTTTGTTGTGCCAGTACTGAGGCTTAAACTCAAACTCTAATGCTCTTTGCTTGGCTTTTTTACCCAATACTAGTACTCTACCACATGAAACACACCTTCACTTCCCATACTTATTTTTAAATATAAATTTTTACTTAAGGTTTATTGTCAATAGTTAATGAAATTTCCTGGCATTTAACCAGTTATGGAGCTAACATACATTATTTGAACCACACAACTCCCTTTTTCATTCAATTTTCTTCTTGAAAGGTAGACATTTAATAGTTCTTTTAATGAGCATGTGTGCGTGGGAAATTCTTCTGGAAACTGTAAGCATGAACATTATTTTCTTCAGTTATAAGTAATAGCTTATTTATATATAAGGGCTATAGTTATTTGCCTTCTGTATTCTGAATGTATTATTCCATTGTTTTTTTTTTTTAGTATCTATTATTGCTGATGTCCCTTACTAGTTTAATTGGTCCATGGTTGGTTTCTCCTGGGTACTATTTAAGAATTTTCTCTTTATCCTAATGTTCTACAACTTCACCAGACTGGGTCTAGGCATATTTATTTTAATTCATTCGGTTTAGTATTTGGAGTATAATTTTGATCTGGAAAAATTTTAGCATTACTTCTCCAAACCTATGTTCTGACATGGTTCATTCTGCACTTTAATTATTGTAGATGCATAGGAGCCTGGCTTTTTATTCAAAGGCTTCTTAAATGGTCCTTCCTTCCTTCCTTCCTTCCTTCCTTCCTTCCTTCCTTCCTTCCTTCCTTCCTTCCTTCCTTCCTTCCTCCTTTCTTCCCTTCTTTTCTTCCATCTTTCCTTATTCTTATCTCCCACATTCCCTTCTTCCCTTGGTTCGTCACTCCTGCCTTCCATCTCATCTTCTTCCTTCCTTCTTCCCCTTCCCTCTCTTCTGACTTCACTTCCTTCTTACCTCCCTCTCTCCTCACCATCTACCCTTCTCTCTTCCCTTACCCTCCCTTCCTTCCTCTCTTTCTGTCCTTCTTCCTTTCATTTTACCATGGTTTCTGTGTGGCACATTCATGGTCACTCTTTCAGGACTGTTTTCTAATTGACCATCCCCCTTTACACTGTGTCAAACCTAAAATCTATGCCAACTCCCAAATCCAGTGTCCACTTCTAGAAAACCCAAGATGAAAGCTAGCCACATTCATTCTTTGATATTTCCATTTCAATCCTATTCACATGTTAGTCCTTCTTGAGGTCAATATCCAAGTCCCTTTGGCTTGAACTTGGAAAGCATTATTGGTGTCTCCTTTATGTTTGAGCAGAGAGGATGATTGGAGAATAAACTCTATGTATTGTGCTTGCTTTGTAAAATAGTGTGCTATAAAACTTGACCAAATATTTACCATTCTACAGAATAAATGTAATTGCCCGTGTTTCTTTACCTTATGATAGCCAAAACAGGTCATTTCTAATGCCCACATAAATATTGAATGCAAGGGTAAGAAAACTTAAAGACATATGGAGATAAAGTTGCTAAAATAATTAATTAGCTCATTTCAACAGATGTCCTAATGAGTCATTACAGTAAGCACCAGAGTACAAATGTGTGCTGAATTTTTTCTTGTCTTCATATTCCTTTTTATAATATGAAACATTATTCAGAAAACAAGATTAAGTTCCTAAACTGTAACAAGTACTTTTGGAATGCATTGTAATATCTAAAGGATGTTATCTCTTCTTATAATGCTTTATTATAGAAAAATGCTATTTGTAAAATCGTATCTTTTATTACATGTAAGTAATAAAAATTATGTTATTTCATTAATTATTTTGCCAAAACTTGGTCCCCTGTGAATGATATCTAATGATTGTCACCTGCCTCTTTTTAAAGTATTGAAGTTTTTTGTTTTTTTTTAGCATAGAGTACTCTGTGTGCCTTGCATTGCACTTCCCTTGCAAGCAGCAGGTAGATTTTTAGTTGACATATGAAGTCTAGACAGTAAATTTTGCAAAGTGATTCTTTTCTTCTTAACATTCAAGTGCTGGTTGCTCATTTTGCTGGTCTGCTTAGTGTTTATAGTCTGCTATTCTTATACTAGGGCTTGAACTCAAGACCCCTTGCTCTCAGTTGCTCAAGGCTGGCACTCTATCACGTGAACCACAGATCCACCAATGGATTTTTTTAGTAGCTAATTGGAGATAAGAGTCTCACAGTTTCCTGCCTAAGCTGGCTTTGAACTGCAGTCCTCAGATCTCAGCTCCTTGTGTAGTTAGGACTACAGGCGTGAGCCACCAACGCCCAGCTAGTCTGCTATTCTGAATAGATAAATAGAAAAATTTTAAAGTGTACTACACTCCAGATAGGTAAGCAGTTCAATAATCATGTCATTGGCCATAACTGACCATTCACTCCCTCATCCAATGTGTATCAAGTAGATGGCTATTCCGCATCTACCCTTTGCTACCTATCAGGAACTAAGTGGCCAATAGAACAGAGTTCTGATTTCTATTCTCATGGAGTTTATAAGCCAATAGGATAAACATATTAAATTATCTCATAAACAAGCTACTGCAATTGTGATAAGAGCAATGATGAGATAAACATGGGGAATGAAGAGGAGAGGAGGTCACATGCTTGAGGATCAGAACTATTTAGAAAGTTGAGAGATAACTAATGAGAAAGGAGAGAGAGCCAAGGGCAGCCTAACAGGGAGAAGATGTAGCATGAATGAAAGACGTGGGGTGGATGGGAACGTGGCACAGCGCAGTGTTACAGGTGTGGCCAGGTCAGAGCCCTGGCCCTGAGAACAATGAGCTTGCAGCCAGAGATACAGGTCGACAGCAAGTTGAATAGGGCTCCACAGCTCATTTCAATGAGTTTGAACTTCAAACTTTAGCCACTGCGATAGGTCATTGCAATTTCTGTGAAACAGAAATCCGATGACAGAAGTTCCCAATCTTTTCTAATCAACTTATCATTGGAATTCTTTAGCTGTACACTCTCCAGGTGCTGGAAAAGATGGATCTTAAGGAAGAGCTTATGGCTCAGAGGTTTTGTATTTGTTTCTTTTACTGAATGAAACACTTACCTGTACTTTGTTTAGTCTCCTACCTTGTATTCTGCCATGCTGTTAGATACCTAAGGAAACAGGAGTATGATGTTGCTTTCATTAATGATAACATATCCATTATATCTTTTTAAGATTCTATCTTCTACTACTTCCAAATTCAAAACGTGCTTTCTATATCCATAGCTTCAGATGTGAATGGAAAACTTGAAAATCTTCATCACTTGACAATCACATACATAATTTTCTTTACATATATATGTATATATATACACATACATACATACATACATACATACATACATACATACATACTTATTGAGCTCTTTGGGGAAGACACAGTTATAGACAGTGGAGAAGAACTCGGTTTCTGAAGGCAAACAGCCAGTGCTGTACTGAGTTAGCAAATCATGTATTACAGTTCCTCTGTTTGTGAAATAGGCATGTTGTATTTCACTCATCATGCTGTGGAAATGGTGCTGCTAAATGAGACTTTGCAAAGGAACACAATCAATATGTGAATGGTTCTAAAATCCATCCACATAAAAATTACTCCCCGTGTGCTTAAAGTGTTATTTTTCTTTTATGACCTAAACTAATACTGATTCAGTTTTGATTCGCCCCCTTTTCTGCAAATTATATAGCCTACTCAGCCTACTCTTCAGAAGTTTGCACAAAACACCCCTCTCCAAATTTCCACCTTTCATGTCAGATATTAAGAGCTGAGACATGGGGCTCAGCTGTTTGGCCTCTCCCAGTGCGTTGACAAATGGCTTGGTTAAGGGCTGTGTCAAATACATGTTCTTCCTTTTCATCCAGGATCTTAGTTAGCATCAGACCTTTGCTGCCTGTTTGGGTTTTTGATGTTCACATTTGTTTCATTTACAGAATTTTTAGTGATCTCTGTGGGAGGACTGGCCGGCAGGAAGCTGAGTCTTCCTTTATTAGAAATGCAAACATTCTAATTATATTTTAATGACCATACTTCTTAATTTAAGAAAATACAGGAAGACATTTTTTATATCAATTAGGAGTCAAGAGGTTCCTTTCACCTTTTTTTCTTAAAAGAGCAAATTGTTTGGCCAAGTTAATGAAGAAGGTTCTTAGGTAGAAAGAAAAAGAAAGCAAAAAAAAGACTCTTGATCTCGCTATTGCTTGGGTTTTGACTCCATTTTGATGTTTCCTGCACTTTGTTTTTTTTTTTTTTGGCCAGTCCTGGGCCTTGGACTCAGGGCCTGAGCACTGTCCCTGGCTTCTTCCCGCTCAAGGCTAGCACTCTGCCACTTGAGCCACAGCGCCACTTCTGGCCGATTTCTGTATATGTGGTGCTGGGGAATCGAACCTAGGGCCTCGTGTATCCGAGGCAGGCACTCTTGCCACTAGGCTATATCCCCAGCCCTGCACTTTGTTTTATAGACTCTAGTCTAATGATATAGATTCCTGGACTCAAAATAACAAAAGTTGAACTTAACTTCAGCTTTTCTTTTATTAAACCCTCTTTGTCTATGGAGTCATTCTATTTTGTTATTCTTTATTCCAGAGCATTTAAATTTTACTCTCTGGAGTCTTTATTTCCCTTTATCAACTCAGGTATAAAATTTTTGAGTAACTTACATAGCACAATGCAGGTTTTCTCCTCATTAATCTGGTAATTTTTCTCACAAGCTATTCTTCCTTATATACTCCCTTCAGCATGCCTTTTCTTTTCTTTTCATCTCTTCTCTCTTTCTCTCTCTGTCTGTCTGTCTGTCTCTCTCTCTCTCTCTCTCTTTCCTCTCTCCTCTCCTTTCTCCTCTCTCTCTCTCCCCCCACCCCTGCCTCCAGTACTGGATCTTGAACTCAGAGCCTCTCTCTTCATTTGAGTTTTTCACTGAAGGCTGGAGTTCCACCACACAATTTGAGCAACAATTCCACGTCTGGCTTTTTGGTAGGTAATTGGACATGAAAGTCTCAGGCTAGCTCTGAACCTTGATCCTTTGACATTAGCCTCATGAGCCACAGGCACCTGGCAACATACCTCACTTTGTGGGGGTTTGAGAGGTGTGGTCCACTGTGGGACTGAACTCAGGCCCAGGGCACTGTCCTTGAGCCTCTTTGTTCTCAGCCTAGCTCTCTACCTCTTGAGCCATAGCACTTCAGGTTTTTGAGTGGTTAATTGGAGATAAAAAGTCTCACAAGGCCTTTTCTGCATAGGCTGGCTTTGAAACATGATCCTCAAATCTCAGCCTCTTGATTAGCTAGGATTACAGATGTGAGCCACTGGTGCCTGACTATACTTCACTTTCAAACCAAATTCATCATGTGTCCCTTTACACCACAAAACTAGATGAGTTAAAATGTGTATTGCTTTGATAACTACTTAATTAAATTTGCTCTATCCAATCACTCTCCATTCAAGTCAAATATTTATTCTTGCTTGCCAGTCCCTTGGAGTGGATCATTGTTTTAATGCACATGCTGCAATTTTTACCATCTTTAAACATTTACACTGTTCTAAAGGGGATATTTTACATTTTACATTGTAAGGGGAGTATTTTATATTAGTACTGAGGCTTGTGTCACTCAAAGGTGGGTTGAGTGTGTTGCCCAAAGTTTTATGTGAGAGAAACTCAGTCTACAGTGTTGAATGCTGGCAGGGTGGGAGTTTAAGCAGTGGGTGGGTCTTTACACCAGAGGGTGTCTTTACACCAGAGGGAAAGGATCAAGGTAGTTTTTGTGAGACCTTGAGTTAATTCTTATAAAATAGTGTTTATAGACAGTTACTGGTAGTCCATGCCTGTAATCCTAGCAATTCAGGAAGCACAGTCAGGAAAATCGAAGTTCAAGACCAGCCTGGAAAAAATTGTTCACAAGACTCTATCTATCTCAATGTGAAAACCTAGGCCTGGTGGCAAATGCCTGTTATTCTAGTATGGCTAGAAGTATAAATAGGAAGATTTCTGCCTATCTTAAAAATAAATAGAGAAAAAAAATGGACTGGGGGTGTGGCTCAAGCAGTAGAGTACCTACCTAGTAAGGACAAGTTCCTGAGTTCAACCCCAGCATGACCAAAAAATGAAGAGAGAATTGTTATAGAAAATAAAAAAAGATTACACTGCTCCTTTTCTATCTAATTTTCAGTACTACCACATAATCTCTTTTACAGGTATTGCTACTGTGGTGTCATTTGCTTTGATGTGACCTTGTCAGAGGTCAAATTGATAAAGGCATCTAATCTTGAGCTCTCAGCCTCTAACACTGTGAGCTCAACCAACCTCCTCTTTATATATGTTATCAGCCTCAGGTAAATCGTTACAGTGACAGAAGGCAGACTAACACAATGGTCATTTTCCATTGACTAAACTTAAAGACAGAGGTCATAATCTGCATTTACCTCTATACCCACAGTTTCTATTGTGGTACTAAAGGTATCCAAGCATCCCTTTTTAATTCCCATCATACATAATACTACTGCTCTATTTTTACTCCTCACAGAGCCCTCCCTAGAGTATCTTTTTCCTTTCCTTCCTTTTATGTAGACCTAATTCCTAATTCAAGGTGAACCTAAATTTTTACCATTTCTCATGAATTTGAACATGTATACGGGACAGTCTAAAAGTACATGACAAAGACAAAATTTAAGGTAACTGCAGAGAGTAGTGGAGTTGCCTTCTTAGCATACTCTGTTGCTTAGAACTGCCTTCAATTCTCTTCTTCAGGCTATATACAAATGCAAGACACCAAATATAAACAAGCTGAGAGCCTGGTGCCCTGTGGCTCACACCTTTAATCCTAGGTACGCAGGAGGCTGAGATCTGAGGATCTCAGTTCAAAGCCAGCCAACCAGGAAAGGCCCAGTGAAACTCTTATCTCCAATTAACCACTCAAACACCAGATTTGATGCTGTGGCTCAAGTGGTAGAGCAGTAGCCTTGAGCACAATGAGGCTTAGGGAAAGCATCTAGGCTCTGAGTTCAAGCCCCACAATAGCAACGACAAGCAAACAAACAAACAAAAACAAGCTATGTTTCCTCATTGTCTCTAAACTTCCTGTCTTCCATCATTTATGTTTTTGAGATAAAAAACATGATTGTTTCAGCTTATGGGTAGAAGGAAAAAGTTTGTACATGTGAGCCAAAAATGGTTATATAACACGATGAAGGGGGAAAATGTCTACATTTTGATTAGAAAACCCCAAAAACATTAATGAATAATGATAAAAGTACTTAGTTACTCAATAGGAAAAAAAGAATTATAATTCTTTGGCTGTTAGATTTTGTGCATTTTCTTTGTTTACAGTAAAACTCTAAAATACTTTGCCCACACTATCTCATTTAAAATTTCCAATAGTCCTATAGGACTGATAAAGCACTCAACAATGTAGATCTGTGGCTATTTATGAAGCCTCTTTGTAACATAGTAGTGGAGTTTCCCAAAATTAATGCTTAAAGTGCTCCTAGAAGAGTGCTAACATTTACTGAAGGCTCTGTAAGTGCTAGCTAGGACTTTTATTCTAGAAGAAACTGTGCTTATGTTGTTGACTAAAGGAAAAATCACTAAAACATGCATCTTTTTTGGTTTAAACCCAACCTATCTTATATCTATTGAACTTAACCACTATACATGATTGTATGAGAGCAATATTTTAATGTTTATTCCAGCTAGACTCAAGCCTTCAGTACTACCTATTTGGGTGGCAGAGATCAGAAGGTTGTAGTTCAAAGCCAGGCATAAGGATTTGTGAGTTTCTATCTCATTCAATGTCTGGGCTCAGTGGTATGTGCCTCCTATTCTAGCTATGAGTGAAGCATAATGGCTAGGTGCAATGTTACATGCCTGTTATCCTTGGTGTCATGAGGAAGCAATGGGAAGACTGCAGCTCAGGCTTGCCTCCAGGCATGAAGTAAGATGAGGCTTCCAAAATGAAAATGAAAAATGGGGCTAGAGTAAAAGCTCAAGTGGTAGAGTATCTGATTTGCAACTATGATGCCTTGCATTCAATCCTCAGCAACACCAAAAATAAAAGTCTATTTTAGACAAAGAAATGTAAATTTAAATGATGATGGTTCTTTTTTCATTTAACAAATAGTAAAGCAAAATGTAGAATTGAAACTCATAGTAGCCATATAAAGGTAGAAGCATTGAAGTACTGTTCCCTTTTGGCCACATCCCTGCCAGCATCTCATTATTAGATTTCTGGATAATGGCCATACTAACTGGGGTGAAGAGAAATCTCAATGTTGGCTTGATTTGCTTTTATGGTCAGGGATGTTGAGCACTTCTTCATGTACCTCTTGGCCATACTTATTTCTTCTTCAGAGAAGTCTCTCCTTAAGACTTTAGCCCACTTACTAATGGGGTTGTTGTTTCTTTGAGGATTTGTTTTTGGGGGATTTACTTTTTTGAGTTCTAAATGCATTTTAGATATGATGCCCTCGTCTGTTGTATGGCTAGTGAAGATCTTCTCCCAGTCGGTGGGCTTTGTATTTATCTGGCTGGGAGTACAAACTTGTTCAACACTCTGGAAAGCAGGATGGAGGCTCCTCAAAAGACTAAACACAGAGCTCCCTTATGACCCAGCAACCCCACTTCTGGGCTTTTACCGAAATGATCACAAACAAAGCCATACTAAAGCTACCAGCACAACCATGTTCATTGCAACATTATTTACTATAGCTAAGATATGGAACTAACCCAGATGCCTCTCAGTATATGAATGACTCAAGAAAATGTGGCATATACACATGATGGAATTCTATGATTCCATCAGAAAGAATGGCATTGCCCCATTTGTAAGGAAATGGAAAGACTTAGAAAAAAAATCACATTAAGTGAAGTGAGCCAGACCCAAAGAAACATAGGCTCCATGGTTTCCCTCATTGGTGATAGTATATATCCAGGATAGACCTAGAGGATCACAGTAGCTCAATAACTGTGTACATCTTACCATGTAAGATGATGGCAAGCGAAATGAACCCCAAGTTATGGAAATAAGTGGTTTATCATTGTTATTATTTTTAACATACTATGTGAAATTATTATTTTTCTTTTGTTTATATCTTCCCTATGGGTTATCCCCTGTTGTCATTGTATTTGATTTTGGTACCCTGGGTATTGTATATATGTTTGTTTGAGTTAGGAAAAGGAAGGGAAACATCAAAATGGTAATACAACGGCCAAGGTGTGAAGCAACACAACAGAGAAATTCAAAAGACAATATGTTTGAAATTAACTGTACAACTTAGGGGGTGGGGGAGCACAAGTGGAAGAAAAGTGAGGGAGAAGGTAACAATTTTGACAAGAAATGTACTTATTACCTTACATAGGTAACTGTAACCACTCTGTACATCACCTTGACAATAAAATTAAACTAATAAAAAAACAGTAAAAGCATTGAGATGAGCTCCTGAAGCAGTGGTAGAATATAAATGCTTTACCTTGGTTGACTCTACACTATTTAACCTACTATTTCATGATTTCCTTTTCATTCATCCACCATAAGTGGGGAAACAGTATTGAGATCTTGACTCACTGTATTATTTATAATACCCTTGATTGTCCAAGAATAGAAAGAAGCTTAAATACATTGAACTGTTAGTATTGTTCAGTACTGTTTTTATATAGATATGTTACTGAATTGCACTGCTATCAGTATTATATTTATTTATATAACATCAATATTATATAATGCTTCCATAAACAAAGACGGGCAAAATAATGGTACATGAAAAACAAGATAAAATTGGGTGTTTGGATCAATTTTATAGAAGTTTACCTAAAGAAGAAATTTTAGAGGAAGAAAGATGGCGCCGATGGAATAGGGAGGCACCCCGACTCGCTCCAACGGCATAGTGAGCTGGGAACCCCAACACCCAACACCCCATCAAGAACCCAGCAAAACCAGCAGCCAGAAGCAGTGGAGAAACGCAGGAAAACAAAAAGGAGCAAAAAAGAAGAACCGAAAACCTACACGGAGCCGGAGATTCACCGGGGCACCCTCCCCCCTCCAGCCGACCCTGGCCCAAACAGGGTCAGGCTGGGAAAGGGGAACCCAGCGATCGGCAGACAGGCTGCCAGGAGCGCAGAATTCATATAGCGGGAGACCCCACGGCCACAAGGCAGGGTGCGGACCAAGACACACCGGCAGCGACGAGAAGTTCGGGTCCACACCGGGTTTGGACAAGGGAACCCAGCGCGGCAGAAATCGGGAACCAGGGAAGCCACCACGACACTTAGCCAACCCGTGGAGGGCCAACGGCGGCGCGGGACACACACACAAAGCAGCAAAAGTGAGTGCCCTCTCCTCCCCCCTCCCCCACCCCTGAGGGAACAAAGAACCCACAAATCAGGCGGGGAAACCCCCATCAGGCGCTGGGAAGTCAGTTTAGCAGGGGAAGGGCTCAGCAGCACCAACACCCCACAGGTTCCTGAACTGGCAGAACCGGCCCCGCCCCCTTCCCAACAGGGGCCGGGAGACGGCCGGTTGTGCAAACCCCACCTGAGGCGCCTGGACCTCGCAGACTCTTACAACTAAAACCACAGGCGCTGGTGGGCAATACCAGCCCAGCAGGGTCACTTGAGCCTGATCACGTCCCCCCTCCTAACAGCGGAGGAGAGGTCTGAAGGTGCCAAGCCACACCCGGACAGTCGATCCCACTGGGCCCCACACGTACCCCCCCCCCAACGGACTCGTGGGAGGGCGCAAGCACAACCCAACAACCCAGGACTTGCTCTGGGAGGCATATCCCGCCGAAGTGCCTGTTGCACTGAACGCACAGCGCACAGGAGGGCGGGGCCCCCGGCGACAGCGCCCGCTCTGGTAGGCGTACCCTGCACTGGTGGGCGGGGACACAGCGACAGCACCTGCTGCCCGTAGACACGTCTACACAGGAGGGAGGGAGGAGCTACAAACCAAACCTGAGAAGCCATCCAGATCTCCAGATGCGCAAATCACAAAGAAACATAACTCAGTTCATCAAAGGGCAAGCCAACTCGCCAGCTCCAAAAAGCAGCACGACTGAAGAGGAGATGGAGACTAAAAAAGCAAATGAGGCCATGTTAACAGGAATGATCGAAAGCGTCAGAAATGAAATCAGAAAACAATTCCAGGAATTTAGAGCGGAAATCTGGAAGGACACCCAGGAAGCCAAGAAAGAAATGGAAGCAAAACTGGATACAATGCAAGCCTGCTTTAAAGAAATGGAAGCAAAAATGGATACAATGCAAGCTGCCTTTAAAGAAAATCTCCACACCCTAAGAATTGAAATGCATGAAAAAATAGATTTAAAATACAACTCTTTAAAGGAAGAAATCTCCACGATCAGAGCTGATATGACAACCATAAATAGCTCTCTGACATCCATAAACTCCGCAATTGAAACCATGACACAAAGAGTAGACCATATAGAATCCAGAATCTCTCGCCTGGACGATGAAGTAGCTGACAACAACCAGAAAATGACCACACTCCAAGAAAAGGTGAAGCTTCAGGGAAGACTAATCCAGGAACTAATGGACAAAGACAAGAGATATAATCTGCGCATAATTGGAATAGAAGAAGGAGCCGAATACCAGAGCAGAGGGCTTAATCATGTTCTCAATAAAGTTATTGCAGAAAACTTCCCCAATCTCACAGGGGACCCCATCCAGGTAACCGAAGCCTATAGGACACCTGGCAGGCCAGACCCCAGGAAAGCCACCCCAAGGCACATAATATTCAAGACTTCAGACCTCAAGATTAAAGAGCAAATTCTGAATTCAGCCAAAGCGAAGAAGGAAACTTTTTTCAATGGGAAGAGGATTCGAATAACATCCGACTTATCCACACAAACTTACCAAGCTCGAAGCGAGTGGAAGAACACCATCCAAGTACTCCAGAATAACAATTTACAACCTCGGATCAAATATCCAGCGAAATTGGAGTTCACATTCGAAGGGAGAACCAGATCTTTCTACACCAAAGAGGAGCTAAAGGAGTATGTGAATAAAAAACCAGCCCTACAGCGAATATTAAGAGGGGAACCCCACCCAACAGAGATCGTAAAAGACACACAGACAGAATCAGAAAGAAACTTCAATAGCCAAAGCCCAGCAGAAACACAAGCTCACTAAAGACAAGAAGAAAAAAAAAAGAAGAAAAAACAGCCCACCAAGAAAATGGAAGGAGAAAAAACACCCTTATCCTTGATCTCTTTAAATATAAATGGTTTAAACTCCCCAATAAAGAGGAGCAGACTGGCAGAATGGATTCGCAAACAAAAAGTTGACATCTGCTGTCTACAAGAGACCCACCTTACAGCAAGGGACAAAAACAGGCTTCGAGTGAAAGGATGGAGCAAGATCTACCAAGCAAATGCATCCACCAAAACGGCAGGTGTAGCCATCCTGATCTCAGACAAGCTTGACTTCTCTTTAAAGTCCACTCAAAAAGACAAAGAAGGACACTACATATTAATACAAGGAAAAATCCAGAATCAAGAAATCACGGTGATAAATGTATACTCACCAAACAAAAGAGGCCCGACATATGTCAAGCAAATTCTCAAAGAATTACAGAGCAAGATAGACGCAAACACAATCATAGTGGGTGACTTTAATACTCCTCTCTCTCCAAGAGACAGATCCAACACTCAGAGGATTAGTAAGGGAGCTGAGGACCTAAATAACACCATTTCCCAAATGGATCTAACAGACCTATATAGAACCTTTCACCCCACAGAGACCCAATACACCTTCTTTTCAGCAGCCCATGGATCATATTCCAAAATAGACCACGTCATAGCCCACACAAAGAACCTCAGCAAATACAAAAGTATTGACGTCATCCCATGTATTATATCTGACCACAGTGGATTAAAGGTAACCCTCAACAACAAAGGATACCACAGAGCCTATACACACTCTTGGAGGCTAAACCCCACGCTGCTATCCAACACTTGGGCCACAGATCAAATTAAAGATGAAATCAACGAATTCATAAGCCACAATGACAAAGAAAACACATCACAAAGAAACCTATGGGACACAGCTAAGGCAGTTCTGAGGGGCAAGATCATTGCACTCAGCACCCACATTAAAAGAATGGAAGCAGAGCAGGTGAATACCCTCACGATGAAACTAAAACAACTGGAGAAACAAGAAATGACAGAATCTAAAACGACTAGGAGAGGAGAGATCACAAAGATTAAAGAAGAGATAAATCTGATTGAAAATAGAAAGACCATTCAACAAATAAATAAGACTAAAAGCTGGTTCTTTGAGAAAATAAACAAAATTGACAGACCCCTTGCAAGACTTACAAAAAAAAGAAGAGAAGAGACTCATATTCGTAAAATCAGGGACTCCACAGGAAAAATTACAACAAGTACACACGATATTCAAACAATCATAAGGAGCTATTTCCAAAACCTCTACTCAGCAAAAAACAATAATTCTACAGAAATGGATCAATTCTTAGAGAAGTACAAACTGCCCAAACTGAACCAAGAAGAAATAAATCAGCTAAATAAACCAATAACTTACGGTGAGATACAGGAGGTAATCAAGAACCTCCCTACTAAGAAAAGCCCAGGCCCAGATGGATTCACCAACGAATTCTACAAAACCTTTAGTGAGGAGCTAATTCCAATACTCCTCAAACTCTTCCGCGAAATAGAAATGGAGGGAGAAATTCCAAACTCATTCTACGAAGCTAATATCATACTAATTCCCAAACCAGGCAAAGACCCAACAAAAAAAGAGAACTACAGACCAATATCACTAATGAACACAGATGCAAAGCTCCTCAATAAAATATTAGCTAATAGGATCCAGAAAGTGATCAAGAATATCATACATCATGACCAAGTAGGCTTCATCCCTCAGTCACAAGGATGGTTCAACATCCGTAAATCAATCAACATAATTCACCACATAAACAGAGCTAAAATCAAGAATCACATTGTTATCTCAGTCGATGCCCAAAAAGCCTTTGACAAAATACAACATCCATACCTATTAAAAGCTTTGGAGAGAACAGGAATAGATGGAACATTCCTCAAAACAATAAAAGCCATATACAACAGACCAACTGCTAATATCATATTAAATGGAGAGAAACTTAAGTCATTCCCCCTAAAATCAGGAACAAGACAAGGATGCCCAATCTCCCCACTTCTGTTCAACATAGTGCTGGAATCCCTAGCCATAGCAATAAGGCAAGAGGAGGACATCAAAGGGATCCACATCGGCAAGGAAGAAATCAAGTTATCCCTATTCGCAGACGACATGATCTTGTATCTGAAGGACCCAAAAACCTCAGTACCCAAACTCCTACACCTAATAAACCAATTTGGCAAAGTAGCAGGATATAAAATCAACCCACAAAAGTCAGCAGCTTTTCTGTACACCAGCAATAGACAAACAGAAAAGGAAATTATGGAAACAATTCCATTTACAGTAGCCAAAAAAAGAATAAAGTACCTAGGGATCAACTTAACCAAGGACGTGACAGACCTATTCAATGAAAACTACAAAAATCTAATAAGGGAAATCAAAGAAGACACAAGGAGATGGAAAGACCTCCCATGCTCATGGGTAGGCAGAATCAATATAGTGAAAATGGCCATATTGCCCAAATTGTTATACAAATTCAATGCAATACCTATCAAAATCCCAGCCACATTCTTCACTGAAATAGAGAAACCAATCCATAAATTCATATGGAACAGCAAAAAACCTAGAATAGCCAAAGCAATTCTAGGCAAAAAAAGCAATGCAGGAGGTATCACAATACCTGACTTCAAGATCTACTACAAGGCCATCATAACAAAAACAGCATGGTATTGGTATAAAAACAGATCGGAAGACCAATGGATTAGAACTGAAGACCCAGAAATAAAACCGCACTCTTACAGCCAACTGATATTCGACAAAGGAGCTAAAGATATACAATGGAATAAACATAGCCTCTTCAACTACTGGTGCTGGGAGAACTGGGCAGCCATATGCAGAAAACTCAAAGTAGACCCAAGCCTATCACCATGCACCAAGATCAACTCAAAATGGATCAAGGACCTCAACATCAGACCTGAATCCTTGAAACTACTGAAGGACAGAGTAGGAAAGACACTAGAACTTATAGGCACAGGAAGGAACTTCCTGAATAGAGTCCCAGGGGCACAACAAATAGGAGAAAGACTCGACAAATGGGACTACTACAAATTAAAAAGTTTCTGCACAGCTAAGGACATAGCCACCAAAATAGAAAGACAGCCAACGATATGGGAAAGGATATTTACCAGCACAGCAACAGACAAAGGCCTGATATCGGTCATCTACAGAGAACTCAAAAAACTAAGCCCCTCCAAGCCCAATAAACCTATTAGGAAATGGGCAAAAGAGCTAAAGAGAGACTTCACAAGAGAAGATATAAAAATGGCAAAGAAACATATGAGGAAATGCTCAACATCCCTGCTAGTAAAGGAAATGCAAATAAAAACAACCCTGAGATACCACCTCACCCCAGTTAGAATGGCCTATACTCTGAACTCAGGAAACAACAAATGCTGGAGGGGCTGTGGGGAAAGAGGAACCCTTCTCCATTGTTGGTGGGAGTGCAAATTAGTACAACCACTTTGGAGAACAGTATGGAGGTTTCCCAAAAAGCTCAATATAGACCTACCCTATGACCCAGCCATACCACTCCTAGGCATCTATCCTAAACAGCAAAATCCAAGATATCAAAAAGGCATTTGTACTACCATGTTTATCGCGGCACAATTCACAATAGCTAAAATATGGAAACAACCCAGATGCCCCTCCACAGACGAATGGATCCAAAAAATATGGTACTTATACACAATGGAATACTACATAGCGATTAGGAATGCTGAAATATTGTTATTTGCAGGGAAATGGTCGGAACTCGAACAAATAATGTTGAGTGAGACAAGCCTAGAACACAGAAAACAAAGGGGCATGATCTCCCTGATATATGACTGTTAACAAAGGGAGACGGAGAGACAGTAGAGACCAAGTCTGTGAATACTGTATATGTTCTTGATACATTGTATATAGCATATATGTCAACCTGACCTAGACAAGGGATAGAAAAACAGGTTGTAAGATATCATAAGAAATGTACACACTGCCCTACTATGTAACTGCACCCTCTTTGCACAACACCTTGTAAAAAAATTTATGTCCAATTAATAAAAAAAATAAAAAAATTTAAAAAAAAAAAAGAAATTTTAAACATAAAATGAAGATAGAGCAAAATGATATTATAATAAAATAGCATTTATCTGTAGCTTGAACAATTAACAATATTTTAATTTTCAATTTGAATATTCAATTACCCACACGTTCTATCATGAGCATATTCTTCATTTAAAGCTAGAAAGAGAAAAATAAATATTAACTAAAAGTAAATTGAAAGTCTACTTCTAGTTTATGAGCTATTGAAAGAATTAAAGAGGATTGTAAATAATTCAAAATATTTAGTATTTGTGAAATCTTGGAAGCAAAAATCTGCTATAGACAGCCTACCAACAGGTAGAAGAATGTTATGTTTTTGCTGCCTGAAGATGACTCAGTATTAGAGGTGTGTGAGTTTAAATGAGTCCTCACTTCATGATTCCATGAAGTACCAATGGATATCAGCAGAAAAAGGAAGAAAAATACCCAGCTCAATATATTTACCACAATCTTGCCCACTTATTACCATATCCTTGTGAGGATGGGTGACAATTTTCCCTGGTCAGACATATCCTTTTATAATCATTGTGAAAGCCTCATAGTTCACCCCTGAGCTTAGATCAACAGGGAGCTCTATTTATAGTCTCCATATTTAACATAGATTATAGCTGAGTCTTTTAGCATTAGCAACAATGCTACCCAGGAGAAAAGGAGATTCAAAATATACATGTATACCCAAAATGTCAGTTATCAGCATGTACATATTACATCTCCCTAATGACTTGATTTGGTAGGAAGCCGAAAACATTACCTTGCTACTGTTGCACAGTAAATACTATGAATCAAAGCCTGACCTTTTGTATTTGCTCCACAGGAATTTTTGGCTATGAACTCCTTTATACCAGCAATTAAACATATCTAAGTGTCTTTAATAATAAAAAATAGCCTTGCCAGAACCAATAAATTCCTTCATTTCTTCTCCCTCTTACTGCTAAACTTCCTAAATAATTGCAGTGTGTGTGTGTGTGCGCGCGCACGCGTGCACGTGCACACGTGCGTGTACAGGTTCTAGGTTCTAGTTCTCTGAACTCAGAGCCTGAGCCCTGTCCTTGGGCTGTTTCACTCAAGGCTAGCACTCTATTTGAGCCAGTTTCACTCTTGGCTTCTTGGTAGTTAATTGGAGTAAGAGTCTCACAGATTTTCCTGCCTGGGCTGGTCTCAAGCAGAGATCCTCAGGCCTTAGTCTCCTTGAATAACTAGGATTACAGAAGTGAGACACTAGTACCTATAGTCAGCATTCACTTTTTTAAATTTCTCTTTCAGTCACTAAAAGTAAAAGCAAATTAAACTGTCTTCCACTGTCTACTGGCCTTGCTTTATTCCTTGCAATATGCCTAGAAGTTAGCAGAGACCAATTTATAGAAAGCACAAACATCCTTTCCAATCTCACATAAATGTGAGATTCCAAGGTGGAAGTCAAGAATCAGTAATAAAAACCTGCTTTCCTATAGAACTATTTTTATAATGATTTCTATTTTCAATAATGTTCTCTGGCTAATAAGTGCTCTAATTTTAAATTAACCTAATGATATCAGTTCCAGGAATTGGCTCAGAGCACTCTCAGGGGGTGGTTAGTAAAATCATATCTAGAACAGTTTCTCTCTTTCTATGAGTCCCATTGTTTTGATTTGCTATTTTGCTTTCCTTACTCAACATTTTGAATATTGTCTTACTCAATCCATTTTCTAATTACTTTCCATTCATTTGTCCATCCTGTTGTCCCCCTCAAGCTATGTATTTTCTATTGTCTTGTGTTTCATGTACAGGAAGGAATGACCTTGCCATCACCTCTGTGATGGCTGACGCCATACAACCACTTCTCCCAGTCCTGTGGTAAGCTGTGGGCCCGGCAGGATAAACACAGTGATGCTGACAGTTCATGAGCATGATCATGGGAGTTGACTGTTGTGCTATATTAACCGGTGTATAATTTCAGGCAATGAAAAAGCCTGTTAAGTGATTATGTATCACTCTAGTGATGGAGGCAGTCAAGGAAATGCATCATGAGGTGCTAAAAGAAATTACAGAATGGATTTACAAAAACTATGACAGCTGCTACATTATTAGGAAATATAATGTGATAGGGCCGCCTCTGCAGTTCACCATGAGCCAAAATGCTGTTATGTAGTGCATGACATTATTTACTTAAAGTTACTGCCAGAAACCCAGTTGACTCCAATTTAATAACATTATCTTCTATGTTCTCTCTCTCTCCTCTCTCTCTGTCTCTCTCTGCCTCTCTCTGTCTCTCTCTCCTCTCTCTGTCTCTCTGTCTCTCCGTCACTCCATCTCTGTCTCTGTCTGTCTGTCTATCTGTCTGTCTGTCTGTCTGTCTCTCTCTCTCTCTCTCTCTCTCTCTCTCTCTCTCTCTGGCTCATTCACTCACTGCTTCTTCCCTGACAGATTCCTGACTATAAAATGGTCTGTGCGGGGGCTGGGAATGTGCCTTAGTGGTAGTGCTTGCCTAGCATGCACAAAACCCTGCGTTCAATTCCTCAGCACCACATAAACAGAAAAAGCCAGAAGTGGCGCTGTGGCCCCAGTGGCAGAGTGCTAGCCTTGAGCAAAAAGAAGCCAGGGACAGTGCCTAGGGCCTTGAGTCCAAGCCTCAGGACTGGAAAAACAAAGAAACAAGCAAATAAAATGGTCGTTGTTAATATTGTTGCCATTTTTCTTTAATAAATACTCCTATATCTTCTACTGCTTACACATATCTTGCTCACAAAAATAAATATAAAATTTCCTCCTAACAATTTATCCAATACAACAAATTTGTTATTACAATGATATTGTATTGTCATGTGCATGTGTTTCAGAACTTCATCGTCATTTCCTGTGCCAATCTATGATATAAATGAAAGTGTATGTGAGTGATTGAAACATTTGAAACAAGAGCCAGGAGAGCCAGCCATTTGGCCAATTTAAATCATTACATTAAGGGCAAGATCACAGTATTTAAATTTCTTTCCATAATGCATATCACCTATCATACTGAAGAACAAACCACTTGTGTGATTAATTACTGTGGAAGAAAGGCTATGTGTCTTCTAATTCTTTTAATAAACATTGAGTATTTTCACAATGTGATATAAAGACATGACCAAGAGAGGGTAGAAAAGAACTGGTTGTTGATAACATTTAAATCCGCACCTTTCTATTTCTTCTAGGTGCATCTTTGAGCTTCATTTCAACAGAGTCTGAAACAAAGGAAAGTTGTAGTATAAAAATTGCAAAAAGAAACAAAGGAAAGTATTCCCAAAATACATACTCTATGTAGAGAAACTGTTCTTGGTTCTCATCATTTTCTTTATCTCCCACCATGATTTGAGGTTCTTCATCCCCAAGTCCTGTGGTCGCAGCCATTGCTCTCTGGAAGCCAATGCCACTCCTGCCCCATTTCAGTGCTTTCTCTCATACACACCCATAAGCAAGACTCAGAATCGTCTGCCATGAATGTATGACATTAGTACATGATTATTTGCTGCCATGTCTGTATTGTGACAATGGAAATTTTTATCAAGATGATAACATTTATGCATAAAAACTTGGACAAATGGGAAAAATCTCCCTGTTCTCTTTACATAATGTTCAAGAAAATGGTACATGATTAACATATGCCAAAATATTCACAGAAGTCAGTGTGCCATATGTACCATTCTGATGAGCAGTGCTCAATATTTCTAATTAGAAGACTACAATATTAAGAGCAGCAAAGAAGAATAAAGCACAATTTAATAAAATGCCACTTTTGGCATTGACAATAATATGAGAAACTCTACCAGGGATATATGTTCCATATACAACACTTTCCACAATTGATTCATAAAATCTAGTTGGTTCTTTATGGTCAGACTTCAAATGGAATGGAATGGAATAGAGAAAGACTATAATAGGTAAATCAGAGTAAATTATGTTTTTTAAGAGTTACTTTGTGAAAATTTAAAAAACAAAACTTAAAATACATTTCTTACCATTGTTATCAAACCATCCACATGAAGGAAATAATATCCAATTTTCTCTAGACTTTAGGCCTTTTAATTTTGTCCTGTAAGAATATAGTCTGGCTGTCAACTGTATTTGATATATTTAACCATTTTGTTTCTAATGCTGATACATCAAAGTTAGCACTCTTCATATTCAGAAGACACCCTCTATTTACTTACTTCTTATAGCTTTCATAGGAAATTTCCATAAACTGAATGACTTGAAACAACCCAAACATTCTCTTACAGTTCAGGAAGCAGTAACTCTAAAATAAAGGTGTTAGGAGTAGTCTATTTCCCACTGATCAGCAGCAGAAATTTTAGTTAAATCGCCACCACTTTATTATGAAAATAAAATGTTTACAGAAACATCCTTTATTTCCCATAGAGATGTCTTCACAAGAAGTCCTTGTCATGTTTATATCTCTACCAAGAATTTCTTTAAGGCTATTTTTCTATCATTTACAATGTCTCATTTATCCATTACCCCATTCAAAGTTACTTCCACATTTAAAAATATTATTATAGCAGTACTCTACCTGGTTCTAAAATTCACATTATTTCCCTGGGCCTGACATAACAAAGAGCCACAACAATATTTTATTTTCTTATAAATCTGGGGATCAATGTTCTAAATAAAGGTATCACCAGGATTCTTTCTTCTGAAAGGTTTGAAGAGAGAGATCTGTTCCATGTTTCTCTCTCATTCTCTGGTGGCTTGGGAACTTGAGTTTTCTCTGGTTTGAAGATACATCCCTCCAGTTTTTGCCTAAATGCTTACATATTCTTTTCCATACCTACACTGTGCCTCCCTGCTCCCTTCTGATAAAGACACCAGTCATATTAGATTAAGGGAGCTTCTTAATCAAGTCATTATCTTAACTTAATTATATGTTCTGAGACCTTAGTTCTAATTAAGATTTCATTCGCAGTTCAGAGTTGAGACATTCCACATTTCACTTAGATGACATAGTTCTGATTGTCATGCCTTTATATTAATTCTATCTAGATTCTTCACTCATCATTTTGTGTACCATGTCTCTGTTTTTGAAAAAAAATGTGGAAAGTGGAGGTGTGGATCAAATGGTAGAGGGCCAGCCTTGATTCCAAAAGCCAAACCAGCACATAAGGCCAGGAATTCAAGACCTACTAAAGGCACTAATAAAATAAAATTTTAAAATGTAATATGCTTGACTATCACTAGATTGTGAACTGCTATAGATATTATTTGTTTATTTTTGATCTATCATAGTAATTGCACTATTGCTATACAAGACAGACAAAGAAAACGTGTTGAAATGAATTAAGTTCATTATATTAAATGTTGATTCTTTGGGCAGCACTGAGTTTTGACCACAGCGCCTTCTTCTTGCTGGGCAAGAACTTTACCAATTGAGCTATGCTCTCACCTGACTGTTGATAAGCTGTTCATAAAAAATAAATAACCCAATCTTAAAATTTTAAGGTATTATTGGCAAAGGTAATATATCTGAAGAAAAACAGGTTTCTATATCTAAACACCAAATTCACTCTTGTAAAATTAATAATTAGGAGAGTTAGTATCATAGGAAAGTAGTTTTTGGACAATATTCAAACCTCTAAGATACTGTGGTTGTAGTTTATAAACAAAATGGTGCTAATGTTGTTACTGAGGTTTCTTTTTACACTAGAAGGCTAGTATTAAATAAAACTGCCTTCATTAAGAACTCATATGCATTATGGAACATGTGCTCTAATCAAGGCTCTCTTCTAGGCCTCAGGAGTCCTCCTCAGGCACGCAGCTTAAGCCAGAAACATGGGTTGGAAGAGGAATGCAGTCATACTCCAGATATAGTTTAAGGAAAGGCAACAAGTTCTGCCAAGGAATGTAGGCATCAAACAATAGACATAGAGAGATCCAGGAAGACTCCAGAACATTAGAACTAGACACTTTGGTCAACGTCTGCTACCCTGAAACGAGAAAGACTAACAGGAGAAGAATATTTTCAGTGTTTTTGTTATCAGTATGCTTCATTGACATTCAGACACAGAGATCAAGTGAGAAATGGACGTGAGTCTGATTTCAGGAAATATTTGGAAATAATGAACACAGAGATGTTACAGCCACTGGAGTGAAGGGGCTAATTTAGGTAAGAGAATGAGTTTATGGAAAGAATGAAAGATCCAGAACTAAGCCTAGGGACCCTTAGTATAGATATTGTCAAGGAAGGAAAGAATGCAATGAAGTAGACTAAACATCAACAATAAAGTCACAGGAAAAGAAGAAGAACATGTAATATATTTATTCTAGAGGCCACATAAAGAATGTGTCTCAAGGGTCAAATGGCACTGATAGGTTAAATTCCCAACATTGGTTGTTACATTTAACTACATTGAGCCACAATTCAATTCATCTAGAAAACAGTAGTTTAGAAAAAAAATCTTCAAAAAGGTAAGAATAGTTTTGAAAAACTTGGCAAGAATGGATAATGCCTATAATCCAGGTACTTGGTAGGCTGAGATTTGGAGTTCATGGTTTGAGATGAGAGACAAAAGTTCATACATAAGACATCTTCTCAAGCTAATGGAGGCATGATGGTGTGTGTGCCTATCATCCCCAGCTCTGTAGTATGCGACTGATGAATTGTGGTTCCAGAATGTCTGAGGGACTCTGTCTGGATTTCAGAATTATTATGGATCAGTGCCTATTATGTCTTCCCAAATCCCTTTTAAAAATGAAACTGTCTATGGCACTGTTCTTATTCTTGTCTTCCTTTACTTCTGACATATTTTGCCACTTAAGTTCTCTGCTTTAAAAAGTTCTGGCATGTTTTGTCTTTTTGCACATTGTGAGCCTGAAACCACTTTAAATGATCAGATACGATGTACAACTAACTATATATTGAGAAGTCTCACAGGGAATGAGAGGCCTCAAGTCTTCGTTGGACTTGCTGGAAGGCTCAGCACCCAATACCAAACGTAAGCTTTGCCTTCCCAAACCACCCACGAAAGGACACTTCACAGCCCGGCCAGTGACGCCATCTTGAACATTCCAGACTCAACCAACTCCCATTGCTGGCCCATGAAATTCTTAAAGAAGGAAGACTATACTCATTCATCTGGGTCAAGTCCTAAGCCTCTAAAAGTAATTGAATGGGCACTGTTTAACATCTTAGGTTTTGGAGTAGTTGATAATGAAGTAACAACAAAATCTATTTTAGAAACAAACAATCATTCCATGACACTTTTAATCTCCCAGAGCCTAATATCTCATAATTGACCCACCCATAATTGGGATTCTTAGAAAAGAGAAAAATAAAAAGTAATATTTGCTTACTTGTTGGCTTGCTTTTTTTAAACTTAGGATTGAATTTATAGGCATATGGCCACATTTTTTCAGTAGTAGAGATTAGCAGTCATTGATTAGTTTAAAATACATAATTATACTTAATTCTGAATTGGAATCCAAACTATCATTGGTATTTCTGTTGTCCATTAATCCCATAATGAATGAATGATGTAAAAGAGAAAGTTTAAAATATGAAGACAAAGAGAGTCATAAAAATATGAAACTTAATAATGATTAAATCAGTCATAGCTCTTCAAATAGGAATGAGAAAAGAAATTAGTATTTTAAAAATAGCTACAGGACTTCTATTATTGATGATATTCTTGTATCACCTTCCTGTGATTGTATATACACTATCTCTGTAATCTTATCTGAGTATATTGGAAACCGTCTATACTGGTATTAAAATTAGAAAATTGAAAGGGAATACCAAAATTGAGAGACACAGGGTAAAAAAAGACAAACAACTACAAAAGCAATGCTTGCAAAACTGTTTGGTGTAAGTGAACTGAATACCTCATGGAGGAAAAGGGAAAGGGGGGGAGGGGGGTATGAGGGACAAGGTAACAAACAGTACAGGAAATGTATCCAAAGCCTAAGGTATGAAACTGTAACCTCTCTGTACATCAGTTTGATAATAAAAATTTGGAAAAAAAATAGCTACAGGATGCATTATATCCGTAAACTGCCTTGTTAAATGGCACTTCCTTTGTATAACTACTTAAAAAATAAAGCAAGTCTGCAGAAAAGACTAACATACCATAAAATATAGCAATAGTTAATATTTCCTATATTTATAAATTTGCAATGCATTTATACTATTCTATTATGAATTATATATTTAGTGACAAAACCCATACAATCTCAAGGATAATTCTGAAGAACTGTACCCAAGAAATTCTAAAGAGAATTTATCAAACATTTAAAGTTTTGTATGAGGACGTACAAATGTCCCCAAAATGAATGTGTATTGTGACAGGGAACAAATGCAAAAACTTTAGAATACTGGATTATAGCATCACATCTAAATGTAAGAGCTAGAAATGCTTTAATGTACATGCTTTGAAATGGAGAAAATAATATTTGGACTCAAAACAAATAATATGATTAATAAAGTATATTTATCAAAAATTTATGCCAATTTTAATATTGCAGATATGAGTAGAAACCAAAGAAATGATTGCAATCCTAAATGTGAGTCATTAACAATTATTTTCAAATATGGGTAAATAAAGAATGACATGAAGACAGTTTTTAACTAAAGGAGGATATTCTTAGGAGAGGATCACAAAGCTCAATACCTAGGTGCAGATGAACATATAAAATGATGTTTATCAAAATGAACTCCAAGAAATGCAAACAATAGGATTATTTGTTAATTTGCTTTTTGTTTTTGTTTCTCCCCTTTGTTGCTGTTTTTGGTTTCTGTACCTTTTGTCTTGTATGTAAGTTTATCTGTCTTTGGGAGGATAAAGGGAGACACAGAAGGTGGACAAAAGGTGGACAAATGCAGCAGTAATAATCATTACACAATGCTGAAAATGAACTGTACCATTTGGGGGGAGATCTAGGAAGAAAGGAGGAAAGAGGTGACATGTTCACAAAGAAATGTACTCATTCCTTGATTTATGTAACTGTAACTCTTCTGTGTATCACCTTTGCAATAACAATAAAAAGTAAATAAAAAATAAAAAATAAAAATATTCTGTGACTTAGAGATTAATTTATTTCCTTCTTTCTTTCCTTTCCTTTCCTTCTCTTTCTTTCTTTCTTTCTTTCTTTCTTTCTTTCTTTCTTTCTTTCTTTCTTTCTTTCTTCCTTTCTTTCCTTTCCTTCTCTTTCTTTCTTTCTTTCTTCCTTTCTTTCTTTCTCTCTCTTTCTTTCTTTCTTGCTTTGCTTGCTTGCTTGCTTGCTTTCTTGCTTGCTTTCTTGCTTTCTTTTTGTCTGTCTTCCTATTTCTTTCTCTCTCCCTCCTTCTTCCCTCTCGTCTTCTCTCCCTTTCTTCCTTCCTTCTTTTGGATAGTGTGGGCTTTGAACTCCAAACTCATGCTTAGGAAGGTATTCTTACTGTTGAGTCATGCCTTCAACTTTGTTTTCTGCTAGCCATTTTTGAAATAGTCTTGCTCTCTGCCTGAGCACAATCTTCACATGGTAAAATTTCCATCTAGCTAGGATAACAGGCACAAGACACTGTTCAGCATTCTGTTGAGAACAGTCTTGTGAATTTCTGTCTAGACTGGCCTCAAACTTCAATATTCTCAAACTCAGCCACTTGACCTATCAAAGAGATTTCTAATGAACTGTCAGTGCCATTACAAATAGCAGTATAGAATGAAAGTAAGTATTGTGTTCAACACTGTCACAACATATACCACTAATTCTAAGGAAAACTATTCCAGGCACTTTTAAGATGTTACAACAAAGGGGAACATGGGGTGGAGTATGTAACAAATGTTAGTACTGTTTGGTTATTTATAATTATTTTAGGCAAGGATATTTTAAAATCTGTTAAAGTCATTATTTGTATCAAGGACAGACCCTACATAACTTGACTGTTCTCAGCTGTGTAATGACATGGAGAATATATACAAATAACTTCTATTTAAAACTGATGTTGATTCTTACTCAGGAAGTCTTCAATGTCTTATCAGGTAATCAAAATTCAAATTTCACCGGAAAAACTCATTTAATCAGTAACATTTATATGCAAAAATTTGCAAATGACTGACTTTTGCATATATTTCTACTCATCTGAGAAATTTAAATGTGTATGTAATGGTAAGGTTGGGCCATCTTCCACTTTGGCAATAAATAATCTGTCTTAACTTCGATTTGCAAAGTATATGAGCCCTGTCTCCTTCACAGCAGTGATCTTCATTCCACAATCTCTCCCTTACATGACAGATGGCCATAACTGAGACATCACAATTGACACAGGGAGAGAAGACATACAAGGTATTGCTCTTAAAAGGATGCATAAGGAAGTGACCATCATCATTCCATTCACCAAAGCAAATCACATGATATAATTTCAAAAGAAGTGGAAGCAGCCAGGTGGAGGAACACTGAGAGCCAGTACAGGGATGATTTCACAGTTACCTTCAGAGTGAAAGGTAGTGTAGACACTACATACATAGGCATGTGCATTTATGCTCGATCAGAGTTGGAGTCTAAGTTATTCAAAGACATTTTTCCAGCCAAAAGGCATTGGCGAGTGAATAAGAAATCCTTATTGCTTGTTAGACAAAGTTGCTATATTTTCAGGATAAATAATTTTATTGTTTTCTTGTATCTGGGATTTCAGTAATTGCTTACTTCCTTTTCCATTTCTACACACAAAGTCTTATTTTGTTTTTTAGTCAACATAAAAACTTTCTAAAGCATAACTTGTCTTATTCAGAAACTATATCTTCACAATTTTGCAAAGCCAATGTGTATGTATCATTGACTAATCAAAAACATTACCATTGAGTAATGTAATTTTAGGTATCCAATTTTGCAAATTGATTAGATTTAGCTTGACATACATATTCGTTAACATAAAAATTTGGTTTTAATTATATTTACATTTACAATTACTTTTTACTTATGACAAGTGAGGTATGTTTAAATGCATGACAGGGTAAGTTATTTTAAATACATATATTTTGGGGGTTCTTCTGAGATGAATCTTGTTATCTAGCTCAAGCTAGCCTTGAACTTCTGGTCTTCCTCCCTCTGCCTCCAAAGTGCTGGTATATTAGGCATGCAAAATCACACACACTCCATACATACACAAGAAAAGGTAACAAAATATGAAACAAAGAAATATATAGAAAACACACACATATAGCTAGAAATCATGCAAAAACCATGCAAATAGCAGTGAATGGTTAGAAAGCAATGGTCCAGGGAATGAAATACAAATGACTCATTGTAAATAATTTTTAAATAGCCTAATATTTTTTAATTTTATTGTCAAGGTGATGTACAGAGGGGTTGCAGTTACATAATAAGGTAGTGAGTACAATTCTTGTCATATTTCTTATGCCCTCTCTGTTTTTTCTTTCACTTCTGTAGCTCAGACAAACATATATACAATATCCAGTATACCAAAATCATTAACAGTGATCACAGGGGGTATGCCATGGGAAATTCACCTAGTACATTAAACATAATGACAACAATAAAATCCTCCCATTTCCATCTCTTGGAGTTTATTTTGCTTGGCCTCATCTTATATAAACATGTGTACATAGCTGTTGAGCTATTATGATCCTCTGATAGGTCTATCCTAGACATTTTTATGTTTATTTAGTAATTGTTTGGTTTTAGAGACATGATGTAAAGTCGCTGACCAAAACATATGGAAATACCACTTGAAAAAGAAGCTTGTTATTTTATGGAAACGATCTATACTATTCTCCCCCCACTAACATTCACATATCAGGGAGACAATGTGCCTTTGTTCTCTGTGTTCTAGGCTTGTATCGCTTGACATTATTTGTTCAAGTTCTGACCATTTCCCTGTGAATGCCATTATTTTTATCATTTCTAATCGCAGTGTAAAATTCCATTGTGTACACGTACCACGTTTTTTGGATACATTCATCTGTAGTGGGGCATCTGGGTTGTTTCCATATTTGGGCTATTGGGAATTGTGCAGCAACAAACATGGATGTGCAGGTGTCTTTGTGGTATCCTGGATCCTGTTGTTCATGATAGATGCCTAGGAGTGGTATGGCTGGGTCATAGGGTATGTCTATGCTGAGTTTTTTAGGAACCCCCATACTCTTCTCCAGAGTGGTTATACTAGTTTACCCTCCCACCAGCAGTGGAGAAGGGTTCCTCTTTCTCAGCATCCCCTCCAGCATTTGTTGTTGCCTGAGTTCAGAGCATAAGCCATTCTAACTTGGGTGAGGTGGTATCTCAGGATTGTTTTTATTTGCATTTCCTTTACTGTCATGGGTGTTGAACATTTCCTCTATGTTTCTTTGCCATTTTCACTCTTCTCCTGTGAAGTCTCTCTTTAGCTCCTTTGCCCATTTAATAATTGGTTCCTTGGGTTTGGAGGGGGTTTATGTCTTTAGTTCTCTATAGATGACTGATATTAGGCCTTTGTCTGTTGCTTTGGTGGTGAAAATCTTTTCCCATATGGTTGGCTGCCTTTCTAGTTTAGTGGCTATGTCTTTAGCTGTGCAGAAACTTTTTATTTTGTATTAGTCCCATTTGTCGAGTCTCTCCTCTATCTGGGACTCTGTTCAGGAAGTTCTTACCTGTACCTATAAGTTCTAGTGTCCCTCCTACTCTGTCTTTCAGTCGTTTCAGGGTTTCAGGTCTGATGTTGAGGTTCTTAATCCATTCTGAGTTGATCTTGGTGCATGGTGATAGGCTAGGGGCCACTTTGAGTTTTCTGCATGTGGCTGCCCAGTTTTCCCAGCACCAGTAGTTGAAGAGGCTCTGTTTTTTCCATGGTATCTCTTTGGCTCCTTTGTCAAATATCAGCTGACTGTAAGTATGTAGATTTATTTCCAGGTCTTCTATCCTATTCCATTGATCTTCGGGACTGTTTTTATAACAGTACCAGGATGTTTTTGTTATGATTAAATAGCCTAATATTTTGTGAGTAAACTTTTATGCCATTTTCCTTGGAATCTTCAAACATAATCTAACTTTGGAAAGGCCAAGAGTTTTAAAGTTCCATTTCCAGTGAAAAGATACTGCTTTTCTAAAGACTAAAATATTAGAAAAAATACATATTGTGAAAAAACAATTCACATAAAATTATTTGAATGTAAACATACGTATGTAACTTATTTTAAAGTTTTAGGAACTATATTATTTTACTATACAGAGTTCATGTATGGAGGTAACAGTAAAAGAGAAACATTTCCTGCTACCATGGCAGGAAATGGAAACTAAAGACTCCTTTCTGCAATTTCTTTAATGTTAAAATATTTGTCCAAATCTAAATATGTAACATATTTTCAGACCTATATTAACACTTGAATTGAATTCTTTACCACTTTAAATTGCGCCTGGAGGATATACTAGAAAAGCAAGCATTTCTTTTTATTTATTTATTTTCTTATTTATTGTCAAAGTGATGTACAGAGAGGTTACAGTTTCATACGTTAGGCCTTGGGTACATAGTGGTATTAGAACTAGGGAAATGAAAGGGAATATCAAAATTGAGAGACAAAGGATAAAAAGACAAACAACTACAAAAGCAATACTTGTAAAACTGTTTGTTGTAAACCAACTGAACAACTCATGGGGGGAGAGGAAAAGGGGGAGGGAGGAAGGGGGAATGAGGGAGGAGGTAGCAAACAGTAGCAAGCATTTCTTGACAAGTAACAACGGCTGAGAAAGATTATTCTTAGCCACAACTGGCTCTAAGACAGGACAGGGCACTGCCTCTTGGGGCCATGGCAGAGATGTTGAAAAGTCTTCTGGCTCTGCAGAAATTATAGTAAAAGCTTTGCATTTATTTACTTACTTACGTATGTATGTATGTATGTATGTATGTATGTATGTATGTATTTGGTTTACTTAAACCTAAATATTCCTAAGAAAGTTACATCATTATAAAAACTGAAAAAGATGAGAAAACATTTGAATGTTCAAAAAATAAAAATAAATTTGAATAAAGATCTAAAGAAAAGAAAATGAAGTACACATTCATATAAATATAGTGTAGAAAGAATTGTGAAAAACATTCACTGTTTAAAGCTGAATATATTAGCTTTGGTAAGACTTTTGGAGCTAAATTGGGTGCTAGTGGCTCACACCTGTTATCCTGGCTACTCAGAGAGCTAACATCTGAGCATCCCTGTCTAAAGCCAGTCCTGGTGGGAAATTCTTATTTCCAATTAACCACCCAAATAAATAAATAAATGAAAAACAGAAGTTGAGTTGTGACACAAGTGGTAGAGCACCAGGCTTGATCCAAACTCCTAAGGGACAGTACCCAGACAATGAGTTCAAGCCCCAGTACAGTCACACACACAAATAAAGAATGTTATAACTGGAAGGGACTATAAAGATACTTTTAGTTCAGTTCTATTATTTTACAGCTTGAAATGATCAATTATTCCATACTGACTCTTTCATACTAACACTTTCATACTAACACTTTCAAAGCCCATAAGTAGACTTCACCAAAAATTTTATAATAAAGGAGTATTATTGAAATAAAAGCTTTGTTCTGCAAAATATGCTTAAGAATTAAAGAAAAACATAGATTGAAAGAAAAATATTTGTAAAACACATATCTAGTAAACAATTTATATGTCAAGAATATGCAAAGACCTCTTAAAATTTAACAAGAAAGCAGAAAAATCAATAAATGTAGATGAATCATGTAAAAAGACACCTCCAGAGAAGGCATATAGATGCTAAGGAACCTCATAAAAAAATAGCTCCTCTATGCCATTTGACATTAAATACTTTGAAAACAGAAGCCACAACATACTTGTTAAAGCTGCTCTGAAATAGAATTACAATACCAATGGTTAGTAGAGGTATGGAGCTTATGCTTCAGGTTATGGCCAAAAAACAAAATAAGTGACTAAACAAATGAGAAAACAGGTACAGAGAAACAGCTTCCCCAGCTTAGAAACATTTCAAATAACTTAACTATGCAAGCAGAGGAACTCATGCCTCAGTTGTATACATCAGCATATCTGAGCCTCCAGCCCTGTGCTGAAGTTCCACTGTGCTGAAGTTTTTCCCCCACTCACTGGCTTCCTCCCCAAGAATGATGAGTGATGAACGAATCCTTCCAGTGAAGAAATCTGAGCAACACTGGGCAGCTCGGTGATCAAAGGTTTCATCCCATCACCAGCCATATTGATAGTGAGTACACTTGATGACAGGTGATGAGAAGGGCATGTCTAAAAGATCAAACCAGCTATAGTGGTCTCTTAAATTAAACAGAGCCTAACCCAGCACTGGGGCCTAACTTTCTCCAGCTGTGTAAAGGCTGAGAAAAATGTTGAAGCTAGCATAGGTTGATTGGTGGGGTTTGAGGAAAGGCACTATTCTATAACAGAGAAGTGTAAGGTACGAGGCAGCATGTGTTGGTGTAGGGCTGCAGGAAGCCCTGCAGAATATCTAGCTTAATAATGGAGCAGGCTGAACCAAATGGCAGCTTTCCAGTGCAGACCAGACAGCCTTCTATTGGAGGAGTATGCAACCCAGGACTTTCTAACTAATGAGGAAAAGTCAATGCCTGGCTTGGAAGCTTCAAAGATAGCCCTAGCTAATACTGCTAGTGACTTCAAGTCGAAACCAGTGTTTATTTACCATTCCCAAATCTTAAGAATTGTAATAGATCTACTGTCTCTTCTGATGTTCTATAAATGGATTAGCAAGGCCTGGATGCCATCACATCTGTTTACAATGTGAGTTCCTGGTTGTTTAAGTCTTGTTGAGGACTACTGCTCTGAAACAGACTCTTTTCAAAATACTACTGTCACTGGCAATGCACCTAACTACCCACAAGCTCTGCTGTAGGTGTACAGCAACAAGATCAATGGTGTGGTAATACCAGCTAACATAACAACTATTCTTTTGACCATGGATCTAGGATTAATTTTCAACTTTCAAGTCTGAATATTTTAAAAAGTCCATTTTACAAAGTTATATCTGATATAGTAATTCTGAGTCTGGCTAGATAACCACAGGGTAAAAATTAGAGACCAACTACATGATCGCTGGATGCTAATGCCAGTGCACAGCTGTATGACAGTAAGGTATATTTGTACAGTAAAATCCCAGGACTGTGCAAAGCCAGGTGGGACCAACATGGCCAACAGAGATAACATCCAATTACCCTTGGCTTCATTCTGTGGAGCTATTTGATAGTTCTATAGCATCCTCGTATCATTAGTATTACAGATTTGACTGTTCCCACCATGTATCTGGTGCCATCAAATATTCAAAAATCACAGGAAAAAAAGGCACAGAAAAGGGGACGAAAGCCTTATCCAATAGCACTCCTCACCAGTTCAAGTCCCACCTTAGCTTGCTAATAATCTTCCCTTTCATTAGGATTTACCCATGATAAGCTATCCAGAAATTACAGGTGATGTGACTCTGTGTGTGTGTGTGTGTGTGTGTGTGTGTGTGTGTGTGTGTGTGTGTGTGTGCGTATTTCTGGGGACTGCATCTCAAACCCTGTGCTTGATAGAAAAGTGCTCTACTACTTGAGTGACACCCTAAGACCAGCTCTTTTTGCTTTTATTCTGTTTTTGAGACAGGGTCTTGGGAACTTATCCAGGATTTAAGACTCTCTTGTAAAGTCTCTGCTGCCTCTTAAGTGTATACTTGGTCTCTGAAGTAAAACTTGCTCCTAGTTCCTTAGTTTGTCTCTGAATTCTTTCTCTCATAGTGCTAAGAACCTGGAAGACCTTGGTGGCAGTCTTTGGCTCACTGTCACTGAGACTGCTTCAGCCTTTAACATCTGATGGAGAAGAAAAGTAAATTCAAAGTCTCTGGAAAGAGCTCACCCATTCTAGATGTGATTAAGCACATTGTTGCCTAGAATCCTGATGCTCAGGAAGTGGAGATAAGGGGTCACTATCTGGGGTCAGGTTGGTTGCATAGTGAAATTCTATTTTAGAAAAATGTAATTTATGGTTTGTTTCTCTGATAAGTGTTGAGACAGGGTTTTGCTTTTTACTAAGGCCAGCCTAGATGAGAAAACTCTTATTTTCTCTTCCTATAGTAGTTGGAATGACAGGCATACACCACTATATTCAGCTTTTTACTGGTTGAGATTGGTCCTTGCAAACATTTTTTGTCTGATCTGGCCTAAAAACACAATTCTCTCAATTTCAGCCTCCTGGATCATCGACATGAGCCCTGGGGCCCAACCTTTTCTTGTGTATGTAGGGGAAGAGGGAGTCCTGGGGCTTGAACTCCGGGCCTGGGTGTCACCATTCCTGAGCTTTTTTTTGTTCAAGCTTAGCAAGCACTCTATCACTTTAGCCACATCTTCACTTCCGGGTTGTTGCTGGTTAATTGGAGGTAAGAATCTCATAGACTTTCCTGCCAAAGATGGCTTTGAATCAAGATCCTCAGAACTCAGCCTCATAAGTAGCTAGGATTACAGGCGTGAGCCTGGCTTCATTGACTTTTTAAAAAAATTTTTTATTGTCAAACTGATGTACAGAGTGGTTACAGTTTCATATGTTAGGCATTGGATACATTTCTTGTACTGTTTGTTACCTCCTCCCTCATTCCCCCCTCCCTCTCCCCCTTTCCCTTTCCTCCCCCATGAGTTGTTCAGTTCATTTACACCAAACAGTTTTGCAAGTATTGCTTTTATAGTCGTTTGTCTTTTTTTACCCTGTGTCTCTCAATTTTGGTATTCCCTTTCAGTTTCCTAGTTCAATGATACTCACCTAACAACAGGTTATATCAACCTTACAACTTGTGATGGGAGGGGAATGGGAAATGGTAAGTGGAAGAAAATGAAGGATGGGGTAGCATTGTCTAAAAACAAATGTAATTTTACCGTATTTATGTAACTGCAACCCCTCTGTTCATCACCTTTTCAATAATGACAAAAATTTCAAATAAAAAAAAGAAATTGTCATAGTCATACCAGCCTTTAGCAACCAATAATTTGTCACCACTAATCCTTTCACCAGCACAGAGAATTTATTCATTGAAGGTTCTGATGAATGTTATCATATTTCAGGAATCAAGATTATTTTTTCAAACTTTAAAAATCCACTTTTTAATTTTAATTAATTAATTAATTTATCTCATAGGGCTTGAACTCTGGGCCTGGGTGCTGTCCCTGAGCTCTTCAGCTCAGGGACCACTTGAGTGGCAGCACCACTTCCAATTTTCTGGTAGTTAATTGTAGGCAAGAGTCTCATGCCTGGGCTGGCTTGGAGCTGAGATCCTCAGATCTCAGCTTCCTGAGTAGGTAGGATTATAGGCGTGAGCCAACAGCGCCCAGCTTCATCTACATTTTTGACATATACCGTACATGATCATTATCTATAATCATTCCACTGTGTAATCACACCTGAACTTCTTGCCCTTACGTAACTCTAATTTAGTAACCACTTGTCAAACTCTTCCCAGTCTCTCTACTGCAAGTTCTGGTAAGTACCATCCTTCTCTCAAATTCTGAGTTCAACTTTTTATATTCTACCTGTAAGTGAGAGCCTTTCTGTGCCTGGTTTATTTCACCTCTTCTAGTGATCTCCAAGTTCTGTTATCACATATGATAGAATTTCACTTCTTAAAGTTGAACAGTATTCCATGGTGTATATACATGCATTTTCTTTACTCATCAGTTGCTAGACACTTAGATGGTTTACACTTCTTAGCAAAAAAAAGCTACTTTTTATTAACCTGAATAACTTCACTTTCTTTACAAGTTATCTTTATTCTCCATAACAGAAAATCCATACAACCAGCAAGTGGAAATTCAATGCAATCACTAGAAAATGCAGATACTATTACCTAAAGATTAATATAACCAATGAGGTAGCTTATAACATCAGCCTTATTAACAAGTTGTTAAAATGAAGTCTTTGGTTGGAAATAAAAAAACCCAAATGATTTTAATAAGTATGCATGATGGAGAAGTATATAAGAACAAGAAGAACATAAAAAGAGGAAATAATGTATATTAAAGCCTTCCTACTTTGAGTACATTAGAAAAGTTCTATCTCCCATTAGAGTGTTGACTTACTCCTGGTTCTGCTACTTATTAAATTGTGAGAACCTTGGGCAAGTCAGTTTATATCAGTCTCAATTTCTTCACTCGAGACACGCTTGGCGTTTTTGGAACATGTCGTAAGCTTGCCAAACATCAGAGAGTCGGTAATGGCAGTCCTTATTCCTTCAAAGGAATCAAGATTTTTAAAAATATATTTTTATGATCTTTAGTTGTACAAAGGAGTTGTTCAACAAAACAGTTACGAATACAATGCCTCTTGATCAATGTCACCCCTTCATCACTCTCCCCCATCTTCCAAATGTCACCCCTTCTCTCAATTGCCTTAATTTTGTAGGATATGCATTGCATTTTGTGACTACATTCTTCCCTCTTCCTCTCTTCATGATTCTACTCCCCTCTCCTGGACCCCACCCTTCTTTTCATGTACCCACTTCCTAGTGTTTATTTTGTTGGACTGTGAGTTAGCGGTTCTAAGGAATTACATCATTTAAGTTTTCCCCTGAATTTTCCATATTGCAGTGAACACATTTGTGTACTCTTGCATACCACCCGAAGTGTTTACATACATTTTTTTCTTGTTGAAACTCCATGCCCGAACTCTCACTCAGCTTACTTTCTTGTGGATGGCACTCTACCATTTGAGCTACCATTCTACTCCAGCATTTAATTTGAGATAAATCTCACTGCCTTTTCTTCCGGCCTGGCTAGGGATTATGATCTTCTATGTCTCAGACACCGGAGTAGCTAGAATTACAAGTGTGAGCCACTGGTACTCAGCTAATAATCAAATATTTTTAATTAGGATATATACATTTTGAGATTTAATCTTTTCCCCCCTTTATTGTTGAGGTGAATTACAGAGGGGTTACAGTTTCATATGTAAGGCAGTGAGTACATTTCTTGTTCAACTTGTTTCCTCCTCCCTCATTTTTCCCCCACCTCCCCTCTCTCCCTTTCCCTCTCCCACCCATAAATTGTACAGTTGGTTTACACCAAATGGTTTTGTAGGTATTGCTTTTGGAGTTGTTTTTCTTTTTATCCGTTGTCTCTTGATTTTGGTATTTGCTTTCCCTTCCCTAGTTCTAATCTTATTGGACAATTATAGAAGTATAAACAAATTTTTTACAAATTTATTTATATGACTCACTTTATTACAGTGGTCTTCAATCGCTCCAAAATACATCTGTCCTTAAGAGAAAATATTATTGAAAAAGTATAAATTTGATAAATTGTTAGTATAATAATATTATTTTATTTTATTTTTTTATCTTCTTTTTTTAAAAATTTTTATTATCAAACTGATGTACAGAGAGGTTACAGTTTCATACGCTGGGCATTGGATACATTTCTTGTACTGTTTGTTACCTTGTCCCTCATGCCCCCCTCCCTCCCCCCCTTTCCCTCCCCCCCCCCAGGTGTTCAGTTCACTTACACCAAACAGTTTTGCAAGTATTGCTTTTGTAGTTATTTCTCTTTTTTTACCCTGTGTCTCTCAAATTTGGTATTCCCTTTGAATTTCCTACTTCCAATACCAGTAAACACGGTTTCCAATATACTCAGATAAGATTACAGAGATAGTGTAGGTACAACCATAGGAAGGTGATACAAGAACATCATCAATAATAGAAACTACACATACACATAGGACGTTGAAAGTAGTTACAACTGTGATATAACAATCATTTCCATAAAATGGAGTTCATTTCACTTAGCATCATCTTATGTGTTCATAAGGGTATAGCTATTGGGCCTTGTGATGCTCTGCTATGGCTTGCCTAAACCTGTACTAATTATTCCCAATAAGGGAGGCCATAGTGTCCATGTTTCTTTGGGTCTGGCTCACTTCACTTAGTATAACTTTTTCCAAGTCCTTCCATTTCCTTACAAATGGAACAATGTCATTCTTTCTGATAGAGGCATAAAATTCCATTGTGTATATGTACCACATTTTCCTGATCCATTCATCTATGGAGGGGCATCTGGGTTGGTTCCAGATTCTTGCTATGACAAATTGTGCTGCGATGAACATTGTTGTGCTGGTGGCATTACTGTGATTTTGTTTGTGGGCTTTTGGATAGATACCCAACAGTGGGGCTGCTGGGTCATAGGGGAGTTCTATAGTGAGCCTTCTGAGGAATCTCCATACTGCTTGCCAGAGTGGCTGAACCAGTTTACATTCCCACCAACAATGAAATAGGGTTCCCTTTTGGCCACATCCCCTCCAACAATTGTTATTATTAGTTTTCTTGATATATGACATTCTTGCTGGGGTGAGATGGAATCTCAATGTTGTTTTGATTTGCATTTCCTTTATGGCCAGTGATGTAGAGCATTTTTTCATATGTCTATTGGCCATTCTCATTTCCTCATCAGAGAAGTTTCTTTGTAAGTCTTTAGCCCACTTGATGAGGGGGCTATTGGTTCTTTGCGGTTTTGTTTTGGAAGAAGGTAATTTTTTTAGTTCTGCATATATTTTAGAGATGAGGCCTTTGTCTGTTGAATGTCCGGTAAAGATCTTCTCCCAGTCTGTGGGCTTTCTGTTTATCTTGAGAGCTATGTCCTTTGCCGTGCAGAAGCTCTGCAGTTTGATGCAGTCCCATTTGTCCAACCTTTCTTTGATTTGTAGCCTTTCAGGGTCTTTGTTAAGGAAGTTCTGTCCTGTGCCAAGGAGCCCAAGTGATTCTCCTACTCAAACTGGATTCATCCCAGGGATGCAAAGCTGGTTTAATATACGCAAGTCAATTAATGTAATACACCACATCAACCGGAGCAAGGTAAAGAACCACATGGTTTTATCGCTGGATGCGGAAAAAGCGTTCGATAAAATCCAGCACCCATTTATGCTAAAAGCCCTGGAAAAACTGGGATTCCAGGGAACATTCCTGAATATAGTCAAGGCAGTTTATGACAAACCAACAGCAAGCATAACTCTAAATGGTGAAAAACTAAAGCCATTCCCTTTAAAATCAGGAACAAGGCAGGGATGTCCACTCTCTCCCTTGCTCTTCAACATAGTACTAGAATTCCTAGCCAGAGCAATTAGGCAAGAAGAGAATATAAAGGGGATCCAAATAGGAAAAGATGACGTTAAACTTTCTCTCTTCGCAGATGACATGATCCTATACCTAAAGAATCCCACAGACTCTACCCCCAAGCTACTAGAGCTGATCCAAAACTTTGGCAAAGTTGCAGGATATAAAATAAACCTTCAAAAATCAATGGCCTTTCTCTATGCTAACAACCCGAAGACCGAGGCTGAAATCAGGAAAGCAACTCCTTTTGCAATAGCCCCCAAAAACATAAAATACCTAGGAATAACCTTAACCAAAGAAGTGAAAGACCTTTTTGAAGAGAACTTTAAAAGCTTGAAAAATGAAATTAAGTCAGAACTAAGAAAATGGAAAAACCTCCCATGCTCCTGGATTGGGAGGATTAATATAATCAAAATGGCAATATTGCCAAAGGCTATCTACAAATTCAATGCAATACCCATTAATATCCCAACACCATTCTTTAATGAAATAGAGGAAGCAATCCAGAAATTCATATGGAACAATAAAAGACCTAGAATAGCAAAAACACTCCTAAGCAGAAAGAACAGTGCTGGAGGAATTACAATACCCAACTTCAAGCTGTATTATAAAGCTATAGTAATAAAAACAGCTTGGTATTGGCACCGGAACAGGCCTGAAGACCAATGGAACAGAATTGAAGACCCAGAATTGAACCCACAGAACTACGCCTACTTAATCTTTGATAAAGGAGCTAAAACAATAGTATGGAAGAAAGATAGCCTCTTTAACAAGTGGTGCTGGCAAAACTGGCTCAACACATGCAACAAACTAAAACTAGATCCTTATATATCACCCTGCACCAAAATAAATTCCAAATGGATTAAAGACCTTGAAATCAAAACAAGCACCCTGAAAATAATATTATTTTAATATGTTCATTTCTAAAGTGTACAGAATTTCTTTTTATAATAAAATCACAGAAAAGAAATTTGTAGAATTATATAATTTATGATTAAATGTCTCTGTAAATGTGTATAGATCCACATAAAAATTTATTTCCTTCCTTCTTTACTTGTTTTACCATATCATAATTTAGCTTACTTTTCAATGATTCTAATATTCAGATCAAATATTTATTTTCTTATATAGTCAGAGAAAAATTATTGCTCTTAAAACTGAAATAGAGCCAGTCTCATACCTGATACTCTAGCTACTAAGGAGGCTGATATTTGAGTCACAGTTAAAGCCAGTGTGTGTAGAAAATCCTTGAGATGCTTATCTACAATTAACCACCAAAAAGCTGGAAGTACAGTTGTGGCACAAGTGGTAGAGTGCTAGCTTTGTGCAAAAAAGCAGAGAGACAGTGATCAGGGCCTGAGTTCAAGCCCCAGGACTGGCACAAAATATATTTCCCAAAAACCTGAAATAAAATTTACCCTTTTGTAGTATATAATTGATTGGTTTGGTGTATTCACAAATTTATATAACCATCTCCAGAATACTTTCACCACACTAAAAAAGCATCCTATAATTGTTAAGAATTGCGCACAATTCCCCTCAATCTGTATGGATTTGTTTATCGTATTTATTTCATATAAGTGAAATCATAAAAGAGTAAGTGGCAGCTGGGTACCGATGGCTGACCCTGTAATCCTAGCTACTCAGGAAACTAAGACTCAAGGATCATGATTTGAAGCCAGCTTGGGCAAAGAAGTCCCCATCAGGTTTGTATCTCCAATAAACTACTAAAAAAAATTCAGAAGTGGCACTGTGGCACAAGTGGTTGAGCACCAGCCTTGAGCACACAGAAGCTCAGTGACAACAAACACCCAGGCCCTGAGTTCAAGACCAAGGACTGGAAAAAAAAAGAAGATGAAATGGCCTTGTACCGAGTTTCTTCCACTTACCACACTATTATCAATATCCAATTACGTAGTAGTGTGATTGCTTTTAATGTCAGAATAAGATTCCATTATTTAGCAATACCATGTTTTGTGTACCCTGTAATGAATATGTGGATGCTAAAATTGGTTCTACTCTTCAGGTTATTTTGAATAATGATGTTATGGGCATATATTTATACAAAAATTTGTACAAGTTTCTCTTATATTTAACTGGAGTTGAATTTGCTAGGTTATATTTAATAACTTTGTAGGAAACTTCCCAATACTTTTTCAAAGTGGCTGGGCCAGTTTTTACTTTTACCAGCAAGAGATGATGGTTGTAGTTTTTCGGTGTCTTTGTCAAACCCATTATTTTCTTAAAAGCCATTTTAGTAGATTAGAAGCACTTCTTCATCATGAGTGTGATTATTGTTACAGTGACAAACTCCTGGAGCTTTGGGAGTCCTATTGAACATTAATATATAGTCTTTGAAAAAAAAGTTGTTCAAATGCTTGAGGCATTTTAAAAGTTACGTTGTCTTTTCATTGTTGAGTTTTAAGAGCTCTTAATACATTCTGATATTAGACAGTAATCAGATATGTTATTTGCAAATGCTTTTTTTTGATTCTGTAATAGCCTTTTAACTTTCTTGATATTGTGCTTTAAAGCACAAGGTTTTTAATTTTCATCATAGTTTATCCTTTTCTTCTCTCTGTTTTTTACTCTGCTTTGCTTTGATATCAGCCTCAAGCATGTATGACTCTTTCTCTCATATCTAAGAAATCATTGTCTAATCCAGGCTTACGAACATTTATACCTATGGTTTCTTGTAAGAGTTTTATGGTTTTAGATCTTACAAGTAGGTCTTTAATCCATCTTGCATTAATTTTCTGCACATAGGACTTTATAAAGACCTTTCATTTGTATATAATCTTTTAACATTCTTTTATATTTTCTTGCATATATTAGTTTTACAAGGGGGTTTCATTGAGACATTTCCATAAACCACTCTCCTTTATACTCATTCTCCTTCTTAGAATAGTTTCAACAAATATCCTTGTTCTGTTTTCGGACATACAAGTAAATGACTTCTACCATCAGACTCATCCTTATTTACACTTTTTGTTATAGACTTTATCCCTCTCACTGGTAACCTCCAGTAGAGCATGCTTAATTTGCCTATTATTAATTTTTTAAGTTTTATTATATATTATTCTTTATTGACTTTACTCTTCCTCTCTTCTCTAGATTTTAATCTCCTGGAATTTTAATCTTCTTGTGCTGAAAAATGATTCTTTCTTTAAAATTGAGTGATTTTCAATTCAAAAAATTAAATAAAAGCATTACTGCCCTACCCCAAACTTATGCATCAAAGTAACTTATACTTTTGCCAACAATTCTTACTTTCAACTTTAAATTTAGCTTATTGTGAAAATTGATTTGTGAAGGAGATCAAAGGAAACTTACCTGAGGTTAGATAATATATATATGGATTATATATATATATATATATGCTTAAGTTTTTTTCTTTTCTACCTTCAACTTTTTCCATTGTTTCTAGAGGAGACTCTAAATAATACAAAACAAAATAAACAATAATAATATTTGAACTGGCACTTGCTATACCACACTCCCAGCCCAGTATCTTTTTCATGTATTGATGAAATTATTCTATTATAAAATTACAAATTATGAGTCACTGAGGAAGCCTGAAAAAGCTCTAAGGATATATAGGCACAAGTTGCTTTGCAAAGAGTAGAGTGAGAATTAACAATTATGCTTCAGCTTCCACATTGACAGAACAGGAAAAATCACAGTACTGAACTCAGACACTAGAATATGTCTTCTATGTAATTACATATATGCAAATCAGAAAGACAAGAAAAGTATTGAGAATATAATATCAAAGAATGAGTCTTGTCAGAGGCATTTCCCAAACATTAGCTTGACGTTCTTGGTTGATTTTTTTTTGGCTAGGTAGTGTGTGTGTGTGTGTGTGTGTGTGTGTGTGTGTGTGTGTGTGTGTGTGGTGCTGGTCCTGGACCTTGAACTCAGGTCCTGGTCACTGTCCCTGAGTTGTTGTTTTTTCTCTGAGCTAATGCTCTACAACTTGAGCCACAGCTCTACTTCCTGCTTTTTAGTGGTCAATTGGAGCTAAAGCCTCACAAGACATTCCTGTCTGAGCTGGCTTTGAACCTAGACCCTCAGATCTCAGCTGCCTGATATATAGGGATGAACCACCAACATCTGGCTAAGTAAATTTTATAATAAAAACTTCCAATTATCTCATGCCATTTTAGTCATTAGTCATTAGCCATCAGAAAAACCCCAGCTACTAACTTGCCATTCATCACGTTCAATGAAAGGAAATTCATTTGCCAAGTGCAGATATATGAGGAACTGGAATATATAAAGAAATGTGATGAAACAGAACCAAAATGTTGGCATGCATGGCCTTCCTTGTCAGAAAGAAGAGACTAAGCAAGAATAGAGGACAGAAAGGAGTAAGAATGGAAGTCTTGTAGCAGCAATCCAAGTATTAACTCCAGTTAGGGTAAGAATATCATCTCTTCTAGGCTGACTAAGAAATAGATGAAGTGCTTAGAACCATCAAGATCACCCTAGTATAGGTTGTAAAGGAAGGGGGAAGAAAAATGAGGGAAGAGGTAACAAGTTTGACAAGAAATGTACCCACTACCTTACGTATATAACTATAACCACTCTGTGCATCACCTTAACAATAAAAATTAAAGGAAAGGACCTGAGGAAGAACGTGTACAAGAAAAAAATAAGCTATATGCAAACAAGCTGTAAGGAAATAAAGCATACTAAGTATTGAGAACTTACATGAGTTCTTAACAGTTTTTTCTTAATTTCAAGTGATATACCCTGCTTAGTAATATTAAGCTGTTTATACATAGAAGGAGTAGGAATTATAACTTTAATTGTGTTTAAATTCATAAAGACACTTTTTTTGAAATCCAAAACAACAGATAAAATTGTTTCTATGCATATAAATCACAATCCGATTATGGAGAACAGGATTTGCATCAATGGTGCCATCAAATACATGGTTTGATCCTAATAATTTGACTCTCCATACTTCAACTTATATAAATACTCGTGGGTATACTGTAGGTGCCTCAGGGGGCCTACGATACAAATAAAATATCAAATGTCCAAATTAAGTGGTTAGAGATATTTGTGGTTTGTAAAATAGTTACACAATATATTCAATGGCAGTAAATGCTGCTCCTAAACCTATATTTTTACTACTTATTAATAGTAAAAACTCTATGAGCAAGGAGAGCATACTGTGAGAGAATAACTCTATTAATTTCTTTTATTTTTTGTTAATGAAGCAGATTTTAAAACATTTTCAACCACAGACTGTTTTCAAAAATGTGCTCTTAGGCTGGGAATATGGCCTAGTGGCAAAAGTGCTTGCCTCCTACACATGAAGCCCTTGGTTTGATTCCCCAGCACCACATATATGGAAAACGGCCAGAAGGGGCGCTGTGGCTCAGGTGGCAGAGTGCTAGCCTTGAGCAGGAAGAAGCCAGGGACAGTGCTCAGGCCCTGAGTCCAAGGCCCAGGACTGGCCAAAAAAAAAAAATATCCTTTTATGAGGGTTAAGAGATACTTTCACCAGTGAAATAAATAGTGCTCTCATCATATTAAATGAATGAAAATTATATGCCAGGTACAATTCTTTATTTTAAATCTTTTTTTGTTTGTTTTGGTAAAGGTGATGTTCATTTGGGTTACAGTGTCATATCTTCCCTGGTTTTCTCCCAGGTTTTCTCTCCTGAACCTCCTCCCCAACAAGTTGTATAGTTCATTTTCAACATAGAGTCTATAAAATATCACTGCTGCATTTGTTTACCCTTTGTTCCCCCATCAGGGACAATTCTATCATCTTATGCTGTGATGGTCAACTGCAGTAGCAGGAAATATACAGGGAACCTTGATTTAAAAAAAACAGCTTAGTTTCATAAGTACATATATGCATATTGTATATTTGCATATAGAGTCCAATCCAGTGTAACATCAGAGCTTTTGGAAAGTTCAGAGTGGCAGAGGTGATTTAATGTGATAGCACAGATGAAGAAGAAGAAACATGGGTGGAAGAAACCTTTCTGAACCTGTCTTGCTAAACTGGAGTTCCTCAGTTCCTTTGCACCCCAGACACTCTCGTGCTGGAACATTTATAGACAGTCAGCCATCTAGTCCAAAGAAAGTACCTGAGCCCATCGCGTGCAGTCTCTTCTCTAGCGTTTGCTTTCTGCCCACTGACAACAGTCACCGCCTCAGAGAATCTGGACATTTAGAGCTTATGTCCTCATGCCTTACCTTCTTGTAATAAACTTCTGCCTATAGGTACTATCACAATCATTCATCCCTTTTCTTCCTCTTCTAATAAGACAGCTCTTATCTCCTCAAATCTGGCAAAGAACCATGGTTTTCTACTTGACCTTCTCACCCCAAGAGTAGTGTCCAGACTGTTAACAGATTACTGTTGCTACGTTCTTAAAATGAACCGCAGTCTCCAGATTTACTAAGTAAAGCTTCAATCGCCTTACTTTCCTCAGTTAAAGGTCTTCTATTTCTCTAGTTTTGTTACCCAATTCTCCTTTACATTTCAACATAAAAGTGGATATCGGTTTTTACATCATGAGCTTTCTATCTGCTAGCTATTATTCTCTCTGCAGTGCTATTTCTCATTCATCCTATAATTCTCTTTTCTATTCAGATGTGTCCTGTTCTGTGAACTCATCCCTGCTTTACAGCAGGAAAATATGCCTTGCTCCACTTCTGTGTTGCATCACTATTATTACATCATATATGATGCTCTTTTAGACTCTGTTTATAATCACTTCTTTCTGCTATAGGGACAACTCACATTATTTCATCTAAACACTCCTAGATATTAAAACGCTGGTCCACATGTTTGTCGTTCTCATTGTGTATTTGTGGAATTAAAGACTTGTATGATGAACACATTGTAATAGGTATTGGTGGTGTATGAGGGATTAGAATTAAAATGACTTTGTGACAGATAGAAGGCACTTGAAATGATGAGACCCTCACCTTAACAGTGGCAGATTGGAGAGGTATTCATACCATTGCTGAGAACAAATATGGTCCCATATTGAATGTATAAAATGAAGGAGGGGACATAATGGAAGATTCCTTTGATTTAGCTCAAAAGTCAGGATACTCAGTATCATTATTTGACATGAAGAATATAAGCTGTTAAGTGAAACCGTGGAGCATCAGTTTCTGATATGGGAATCTCAGATGTTCAAAAGATATTGGACATGGCTATTGTTTGCATACAGATGGAGATTGAATGTGATGGGCTTTATAATCACTGGGTTAATTTCAATGTAGAATTAAATGACTGACTTCCACACAAAAGATAAGGAAAATTTCTTATATGCTAGGAAAATGTTTGAAGAGAATTGGCACATTGTCAGCTTTGCCTTAATAGCACCCAGCTTTATCTTCTACCAAAAAAAGTCAAAAGAATGAACTATTATTCCAAAGCTTCTGAAAAAGTAATATACCACCTCCTCTTTGTGCATTCTCAAAGCACCTGACAAAACAGTGAAACCTTTACTGTTGAGCCATGGCCTGTCATGAAAAAGAAGAGAACATAACATGCTTTTATGAATATATCTGAGAAAGAATCCTTGTACCAAATAGTTATCTAACTACCAAAGTAAAGAAAACTTAAGTACCCAACAAACACCTTTACTTTAGTAAAGGGCCTATGTGATCAGCTAACTGTGAATCATGCTGTGTGGAGCATTGGCTATGGCACAACTGATTCTTCATAATGACATTTGCCCAGAGAATTTACTCACTCAAGTTGTTGAGTGCATTGGGGAAGGTCTGACTCACTTCCAAGTGTCCCAGAACTACAGCAATAATGCTTGAGCCATACACAAAGAAACACTCTTTTATTCCAGAAAATAATCACCATGAATCTGACACCTTTGTAACATAAAAAATAAGACCTCTTTTATGTAAAGGAGTAAAAGATATATTCTATATATGTTTTATCTGCTTTCCCTTCTCCTTCCTCCCTTCCTTCTTCACTACCTCCTTTCTTCCTTCCCTCCGTCTCTCTCTGTCTCTCTCTATCTCTTTCTGTCTCTGTCTCTCTGTTTCTGTCTCTGTCTCTCTGTATCTATTTCTCTCTTCTCCTTCTCCTCCTCCTCCTTCTCCTCCTCCTCCTCCTCCTCCTCCTCCTCCTCCTCCTCCTCCTCCTCCTCCTCCTCCTCCTCCTCTTCCTCCTCCTCTTCCTCCTTCTTCTTCTTCCTCCTCCTCCTCCTCCTCCCTCTCTCGGGATGAAACAGAAGGCCTTGCCCACCTTAAATTAAACTTTTCGTGAATATTTGTTGACTACTACTAGGCACTGGTAATAAATGACGAACACATTCTCTGTCTGCTGGACTGTTTGCTGTGTTTTCAATTGTGTCTTACATGATACAGGCTCTACTTCTTCCTTCTCCACTTTCGTACCAGCCCACTGACTAACAGACTGAATTTTAACCATGTGACTATGGACTAAATTAAGCTGTAATCACAAAAATCTCAGTATCCCAAATCAGAGAGCTGCATGTTTACCAATGAAGCTAAATCTTGTATTAAATTTTAATACGAGTAGCCTACTTCAAGTTTCTTTTTCTTTTTTATTTTTGGCCAGTCCTGGGGCTTGGGGCTTGGACTCAGGGCCTGAACACTGTCCCTGGCTTCTTTTTGCTCAAGGCTAGCAATCTGCCACTTGAGCCACAGCGCCACTTCTGGACATTTTCTGCTGGGGAATTGAACCCAGGGCCTCATGTATATGAGGCAAGCACTCTTGCCACTAGGCCAAATCCCAAGCCCCTACTTCAAGTTTCTACTAAGCTTATACTTGAATTTTTCTTTAGATGAACTGTGGATAAACCACCCCTATTTACTTCATCTTTTAAAAATTGGAAAGATTCAGACTCTATAACACTCATGCTTACTAAATTTCACATTGTTTTAGCTCACTGTCTGAACAAACCGGGATCTTTATGAGTAGTTATCTAGTGCACTGATATGATGAATTTTTTGTGGCCACTGCAGCATTTGAAGATTTAATCAATATTAAGTTTTATTGAATCCAGTAACAGAATTGCAAAAGGACATAGGAGAAACCTGCTACTATTAAGTTTTACAATTGTCTTCCTCAGTGACTGAAGCATTATGTTAATCAATATTTTGGGTATAAACCTGATAAAATAGGATTGCACCTAAATGAGCTAGAGTGCAGATCATATTTTCCAATATTATCCATGGAATATGTGTCCTGGTCTAGTCCTGTTTTGTTACAAACTAGTGGATGAGAATCTATTTCTTCTCTTTATTTCTTTTTCTTTCCTCTTTTTCTTTTGTGTCAGTCCAGGAGCTTGAACTCAGGGCCTGGGAACTGTCTTTGAGGTTTTGTGGTCAATCTAGTTTGCTAACATTTAAGCCACAGCTCCACTGCCAGATTTTTGATGTTTAATTGGAGATAAGAATCTGATGGACTTTTCTTTTCCAGGCTGGCTTCAAACCTCAGTCTTCAAATTACAGCTTCTTGAGTACCTAGGATTACAGGCATGAGCCACGGTTACACAATGAAAATTTATTTCCTATACATCTATGTTTTCTTATATGGATAGCTAGTTTCTTTGTTTAAGGGCTGTAATTCTCTTTTTGAAGGTCCTGTGTAGAATTTTCTGAGGATTGACACAAAATTTGGTAATGGTTACTATTAAGCCTTTAGCATCTTTTGAAAAATATTATCATGACATTGTGCATATAAATTCATGCAACATTTTTTCCTTATTAAGGATTTCAAGTATATCTGCAAATACTCTATATTTTTCCTATAATACATTTTTATAAATCTAAAGCTATTTGCACTTCCATTAGATTCTAGATCTCTCTGTAAATATCTGTTTTTCCCCTTTATTGTCAAAGTGAAGTACAGAGGGGTTACAGTTTTATATATAAGACAGTGAGTACGTTCCTTGTTCAACTTGTTACCTCCTCCCTCATTTCCCCCCCTCCCCTCCCCCTTTCCTTCTTCCCATGAGTTTTACAGTGGGTTTACACCTAATGGATTTTCAAGTATTGCTTTTGGAATTGTTTGTCTTTTTATCCTTTGTCTCTTGATTTTGATATTCCCTTTCCCTTCCCTAGTTCTAATACATGTATATACAGTATCCAGGGTACTCAAATGAGATACAGTGATAGCGGGGGTACAATCACAGTAAGGGAATGTGAGAGAAACAAAATGGCATGTTGAAAATAATCACAACAATGATATAACACTGGTTTACATAATGTGGAGCTCATTTCACTTAGCATCTTCTTATATGTTCATAAGGGCATAGCTATTGGGCTCTTGTGATCTTCTGCTATGACTAGCCTAAGTCTGTGCTAATTATTCCCTCTGAGAGAAATCATAGAGCACATGTTTCTTTGGGTCTGGCTCACTTCACTTAGAATAATTTTTTCCAAGTCCTTCCATTTTCTTATGAATGGGGCAATATCATTCTTTCTGACAGAGGCATAGAATTCCACTGTGTATATGTACCACATTTTCTTGATCCACTCGTCTACTGAGAGGCATCTGGGTTGGTTCCATATTTTAGCAGTGACAAATTGTGTTGCCATGAACATTGTTGTGCTGGTGGCTTTAGTGTGTAATCTTTTGAGTAGATGCCCAAAAGTGGGGCTGCTGAGTCATAAGGGAGCTCTATGTTTAGCCTTCTGAAGAACCTCCATACTGCTTTCCAGAGTGGTAGAACAAGTTTACATTCCCACCAACAATGTGGGGCTCCCTTTTGGCCACATCCCCTTCAGCATTTGTTATTATTAGTTTTCTTGATAATGGACATTCTTACTGGGGTGAGGTGGAATCTCAATGTTGTTTTGATTTGCATTTCTTTTATGGCCAGTGATGTAGAACACTTTTTCATATGTCCCTTGGCTATTCTCATTTCCTCTTCAGAGAAGTCTCTTTTTAGGACTTTACGCCACTTGTTAAGGGCCCCGTTGGTTCTTTGAGGATTTGTTTTGGAGGAATTTAATTTTTTGAGCTCTGTGTATATTTTAGATATGAAGCCTTTGTACATTGTATGGCTGGTAAAGATTTTCTCCCAATCTCTGGGCTTTCTGCTTATCTTGAAAGCTATGTCCTTTGCTGTGCAGAAGCTCTACAGTTGGATGCAGTCCCATTAGTCCAACCTTTCTTTGAATTTTTTCATTTCTGGGACTTTATTATATGTAAATATCTTAAGAGTTTTCTATATTGTAAAACGTTGATGATAAAAGAATTAAGAATAAATAAAGACATTGAAAATAAGTTGAGCAGTGTGATTGGTACCATTACACCAGCAGCCCAAATTACTGTCCTCAAACTATTTTTGGTATTGCTTCCATTTTGCTTCATAAAATCTTGAAGTTTTCCTTGTATTATAATTATATAAATGGAAACAACTATGCATTCATTAACATCCTTGATTTTGTGTTTCTTTTCCTTATAGGTTAACTTTTTTCAAAAGGTCCATTTGAAGTTATAGAATTCTGTCTGATTATATCAAATGCCTTTATCACTATAGGTTCTCTTCTCCAGTTTTTTTGCACAGGACATTTCAATTTTGATTGTTGCTTTTATTTTCATCAAACCATATCCGAATCCAATAAAAAGTTTAATAATACTAAATAATTTATAATGTTTCATCTTATCCTACCTCATCTTCATTCCTGCTTCTGAGAAGTAAGCACTGTTAGCTGCAATAATTATTAACAGTCAAACTAATAAATTAACAGTCTAATGAGTTCAAGTAAGATATTGTTATTCCTTATTAATCAAATAATTTTTCTCCTCTTTTGAATAAGAATTGGGTAATTTCCAGGATCCTTCAATGTCTTCTTCATTAAGTTCTTATTTTTACTTGTGATTGCATGATTTTACTTTAGTCTTAGCTTGGTTTTATACTTTAAATGGAATTACTTATGCATCGCAGTCCAGCAACATCACAGGGTCATTTTTTCATCTAAAAAGATTAACATTCCAACATTCTTTCCCATCTTCTTCACTCTCATCTGAGTTCCATCAAGAATAGCTTCTTTACAATGGTAACACTAATAACATTTTATGTTCTATTTGTAAACCATAATTAAATATTGATCCGCACAGCTCAATACATAACATTGACTTATTACAGCTGTATAACAATTGTGCAATGAAGAACAGCACACTATCTAAGATACTATTTTACTCTCTCCCTGTCTAATAGCATATATTCAGGATTACTTGAGCACAATGTTTTCTACCCTAGAATGCACATAAAAATAAGAATAACAGAGAAAAATCAAGAACTATATTTTAAATCCATAGTTAATTTATGAAATAATACACAGCATTTCATGATTTGGGTGTCACTTAAAAGTAGATGGAGAATAAATACGCATTTTCTACTAATAACTTTAAGAACCTCCAGTTCTTATCTCATATATTAACTGGAATTAATATCTTTCTTTCCACACATTCTTTTTTAGCATCCACTAAGTGTATGTTATTTAAACTATCTGCAGACAAGCCACTTGTTTTGCTGTACTGCTAACTCACTATTTCTCACTCAGTATTTCTCTTTATGAAGTAATACCTTTGTTAATATGGGGTACACCAGAATGAATTTCCCCAGAGATGGAACATTAAAAGTGAGCCTCATTATTGTTGCAAGAATTACACCATCTTGGCCAGGTAAAAGTAGCTAAACCTAGCCACTTATGAGGCTGAGAACTAGAGGATCATGGTTCAAAGCCAGCCCAAGCAGAAAAATCAGAGACCCCATTGCCAACAAACCAAAATGTTGAACTGGAGGTGTGTTTCAAGTGGTAGAGGGCAAGCCATGAGCAAGAAAGCCAAGTGAGAATTTGAGGAGCTGAGTTGAAGTTCTGTTATCAGCACACACATACATAAAGAGAGAGAGAGAGAGAGAGAGAGAGAGAGAGAGAGAGAGAGAGAGAGAGAGAGAGAGAGAGAATTACATTATCCTTGTTTTTTGCATGTACAATTGGGTACCTGCTTGGGGCAGAATTGTAGGTTAACTTTGTTAATCTGTATCTGTGAGAGGTTGATTGCTTTGTAGTTTTTATGTTGTCTCTCTCCCTCTGTCTTCCTATTCTCCTCCTCCCTACCCCTCATTTCTGCTCTCTCTATGAAATTTGAACATGCATATTGATCTTTGATGTAATGAAATTTGATGGTTTTAATTTTAGCACCCATTATTCTTGGCTTTGTGTTCTAAAGATCCTTCAAGTTCTTCTTGCATCTTTTAGACCAAACAAAATAATTTACGGCATTTCTTTTTTTTTTTAATTTAATTTATTTATTAATTGAACACAAATTTTTTGACAAGGTGTCGTGCAAAAAGGGTACAGTAACATAGTAGGGCAGTGTGTACATTTCTTGTGATATCTTACGCGCTGTTTTTCTTTCCCTTCTCTAGGTCAGGTAGACATATATACAATATACAATGTATCAAGACCATATACAGTAGCCACGTGGCCAAGCCCAAGAAAATTCACCTAGGGCTTTAAATGTAATGTTGATATTAGACAATATGTTGGCAGTAGACTTATATGAACGTACATACATAGCTTTTGAGCTATTGTATTCCACTGAGAGGTCGATTTTTGACCTTTATATGTTGAGTAGTTGTTTGGTTTTAGTTACATACTGTTGGGTCACTGCCCCAATCCTGTGGGAAATACCATTTGACAAGCAGTTTTTGGTTTCACAGACCTGGTCTCTACTGTCTCTCCATCTCCCTTTCTTAACAGTCATGTATCAGGGAGATCATGCCCCTTTGTTTTCTGTGTTCTAGGCTTGTCTCGCTCAACATTATTTGTTCGAGTTCTGACCATTTCCCTGCGAATAACAATATTTCACCATTCCTAATCGCTATGTAGTATTCCATTGTGTATAGGTACCATATTTTTTGGATCCATTCATCTGCGGAAGGGCATCTGGGTTGTTTTCATTTCTGTAAAATTATTGTTTTTTACTGAATAGAGGTTCTGGAAATAGCTCCTTATGATTGTTTGAATATCATGTGTACTTGTTGTAATTTTTCCAGTGGAGTCCCTGATTTTACGTATATGAATCTCTTCTCTTCTTTTTTTTTGTAAGTCTTGCGAGGGGTCTGTCAATTTTATTTATTTTCTCAAAGAACCAGCTTTTAGTCTTATTTATTTGTTGAATGGTCTTTCTATTTTCAATCAGATTTATCTTTTCTTTAATCTTTGTGATCTCTCTCCTCCTAGTCGTTTTAGATTCGGTCATTTCTTCTTTCTCCAGTTGTTTTAGTTTCATCATGAGGTTATTCACCTGCTCTGCTTCCATTCTTTTAATGTGAGTGCTGAGGGCAATGATCTTGCCCCTCAGTACTGCCTTAGCTGTGTCCCATAGGTTTCTTTGTGATGTATTTTTATTGTCATTGTGGCTTATGAATTCGTTGATTTCATCTTTAATTTGGTCTGTGGCCCATGTGTTGGATAACAGTGTGGGGTTTAGCCTCCAAGAATGTGTATAGCCTCTGTGGTAACTGTTGTTATTGAGGGTTACCTTTAATCCACTGTGGTCAGATATAATACATGGGATGACGTCAATACTTTTGTATTTGCTGAGGTTCTTTGTGTGGGCTGTGACATGGTCTATTTTGGAGTATGATCATAGGCTGCTGAGAAGAAGGTGTATTGGGTCTCTGTAGGGTGGAAGATTCTGTATAGATCTGTCAGATCCATTTGGGATATGGTGTTACTTAAGTCCTCAGCTCCCTTGCTGATGCTCTGGGTGTTGGATCTGTCTCTTGGGGAGAGTGGGGTATTTAGTTTTCCCACTATGATTGTGTTTGCGTCTATCTTGTTCTGTAATTCTGTGAGAATTTGCTTGACATATGTGGGGCCTCCTTTGTTTGGTGAGTATACATTTATCACCATGATGTCTTGATTCTGGATTTTTCCTTGTATGAAAATGTAGTGTCCTTCTTTGTCTTTTTGAGTTGATTTTAATGAAAAGTCCAGATTGTCTGAGATCAGGATGGCTACACCTGCCATTTTGGTAGGTACGTTTACTTGGAAGATCTTGCTCCATCCTTTCATTCAGAGCCTGTTTTTGTCCCTTGCTGTAAGGTGGGTCTCTTGTAGACAACAGATGCCAACTTTTTGTTTGAGATCCATTCTGCCAGTCTGCTCCTCTTTATTGGAGAGTTTATGCCATTTATATTCAAAGAGATCAAGGATAAGAGTGTTTTTTCTCCTTCCATTTTCTTGTTGGGCTGTTTTTTCCTCTTTTTTTTCCCTTGTCTTTAGTGAGCTGCTCTTTCTGTTTCTGTTTCTGTATGTGTGTCCTGTATGATCTCTGTTGCTTGGGAATCCCTTCTTAGAATTCGCTGTAGGGCTGGTTTTGTATTCACATACTCCTTTAGATCCTCTTTGCTATGGAAAGATCTGGCTTTCCCTTTGAATGTGAACTCCAATTTCACTGGGTATTTAATCCTAGTTTGCATATTGTTGGTCTGTAGAACTTGGATGGTGTTCTTCCACTCACTTCGCGCTTGGTAGATTTGTGTGGAGAGGTCTGCTGTTATTCGGATCCTCTTCCCATTGTAGAAAATTTCTTTCTTCATTTTGGCTGCATTTAGAATTTGCTCTTTATTCTTGCTTGAATATTATGTGCCTTGGGGTGGCTTTTCTGGGGTCTGGCCTGCCAGGTGTCCTATAGGCTTCGGTTACCTGGATGGGGTCCCTTGTGAGATTGGGGAAGTTTTCTGCAATCACTTTATTGAAAATATGATGAAGCCCTCTGCTCTGGTATTCGGTTCCTTCTTCTATTCCAGTTATGCACAGATTATATCTCTTGTCTTTGTCCATTAGTTCCTGGATTAGTCTGCCCTGAAGCTTCACCGTTTCTTGGAGTGTGGTCCTTTTCTGGTTGTTGTCGGCTGCTTCATCGTCCAAGTGAGATTCTGGATTCCATATGGTCAATTCTTTGTGCTGTGAATTCAACTGCGGAGTTTATGGATGTCAGAGAGCTATTTATGGTTGTCAAATCAGCTCTGATCGTGGAAATTTCTTCCTTTAAAAAGTTGTATTTTAAATCTATTTTTAAATGCATTTTCCTTCTCAGGATGTTAAGGTCTTCTTTAACGGAGGTTTGCATTGTATCCATTTTTGCTTCCATTTCTTTCTTGGCTTCCTGGATGTCCTTCAAGACTTCCACTCTAAACTCCTGGAGTTATTTTCTGATTTTGTTTCTGATGCTTTCCATCATTTTTGTTAACATGGCCTCATTTGCTTTTTTATTTTCCATCTCCTCTTCAGTCGTGCTACTTTTTGGAGCTGGCGAGTTGTCTTGCCCTTTGATGGACTGTGTTATATTTCTTTGTGATTTGCGCATCTGGAGATCTGTGGTGGCTTCCCTGGTTTGGTTTTGTGCTGGCTCCTGTTTGTCCGTCAGTGGGAGCCTTGTGCCTGGTGTCCTGGCTCTGGGTTTTGGTTTGGCTGTTGGACCTTGCTTCCTAATAGGTGAGCGTGACCTTTTCGGTTGTTGCTAAGGTAGTCACTCTCCCTGCACTTAGGGGCCGGTAGGTTCTGTGTCTTTCTCTGTGGGACAGTGTCCTGCCGCTGTGCTGTGCTGACCCTAGTGTGCCCCTGTTGGGGGTTTGCTGGTTGCTAATTCAGCGTGGCATGGAGGCTTATCTCTTCTTTGGTTCTTTTTTCCACTCTGTATCTTGGTCAGAGGAGCTCACCTTTCTGGCAGTTCATCTTCCTATGTGGACCGCTCTAGGGCCAGTGTTGTTGTGGTGCGGCCCACCCACTTGTGCAAAATGTGCCAAACTGAGTGGGCATGGGCCGGTGGAGAGCACTGTGCTCCTGTGTAGGCACGCCTACCAGAGCGGGCAATGTCACCGGGGGCCCCGCCCACCTATGCCCTGTGCGCCCACTACTCCGGGCACTGCCACTGTGGCCCCTTCCACCTGAGCGGGGTACGCCTACCAGAGCGAGCCCCGGGTTGTTGGGTTGTGCTTACGCCCTCCCGCAAGTCCGCTGTGGGGGGAGGTATGTGTGGGGCCCAGTGGGATCAACTGTCCAGGCACGGGTTAGTGCCCTCAGACTGTGCCTCCGCTGCGAGGGGAGGGGGTGTGATCAGGCCCAGGTGTCCCTGCTGTGCTGGTATTGCCCACCAGTGCCTGTGACTTTAGTTGTAAAGGTCCGCAAGGTCCAGGCGCCTCGGGTGGGGCTTGCACTGTCAGCCATCCCCTGGCCCCTGTTGGGAAGGGGGCAGGGCTGGTTCGGCCAGTTCCGGCTCCTGGGCAGCCTTGGGGCTGCTCCGTCCTTCCCCTGCTAAACTCATGTGACTTCCCAGCACCTGATGGGAGCTTCCCGCCTAATTTGGGGGTGGGGAGGGGGAAGGAGGGAGACCTAGCTTCTTTGTAGGGTTTGGGTCTCTGATAGTTGGTCTCCCGTTGGGGGAGGGGGTAATGGGGGACTCACTGGTCCTGGATTGTGTGTGTGTCCCGCGCCGCCGTTGGTCCTTCGGGTGTGGCGAAAGGTCATGGTGGCGTCCCCGGCTCTCCTCTTCTGCACTGCTGGGTTCCCCAACCACTTATGTCTGTTCCCGGTGTGGACCCGAATTTCCCATCGCTGCCGTCGCCGTATGTCTTGGTCCGCACTCTCCCTGGTGTCTGTGGAGTCCCGCTGTCTGGACTCTGCACTCCTGGCAGCCTGTCTGCCGATCGCCAGGTCCCCTTTCCCAGCCTGGCCCTGTTCGGGCCAGGGTCGGCTGGTGGGGGAAGGGTGCTCCATAGATTCTCCAGCTCCGTGTAGGTTTTCGGTTCTTCTTTTTGCTCCTTTTTGTTTTCCTGCGTTTCTCCACTGTTTCTGGCTGCTGGTTTTGCTGGGTTCTTGATGGGGTGTTGGGTGTTGGAGTTCCCACCTCGCTATTCAGTTGGAGCAAGTCGGGGTGCCTCCCTACTGTGGTGGCGCCATCTTCCCTCTATGGCATTTCTTATCTCTTTTCCTCTTTGTTTTCTGGCTTTGCCTTTTTATATGACATGTAATAAAATTTATTTTGGCATACAGTTGTGTGAATCTGGGCAAAAGTGCAAATAAGATAAATAGGATATACAATTATTTAAGTCATTTTCCCTAACAATCTCCTGTGCAAACTATTTATGGCCACCATCTTTACCTATCTACAGCCCTTGATAATCTCTCATATATTTTCTGCTGCAGGATTGTTTATTTGACACATGGTGTCTTTATGCAGCCTTGAACTCTCTACTGCTGGGATTATAGAATGCACCACTATGAAGTGTGTGTAGGTCTATCAGATGAATAGTATCATTAAACCTAACTTCTTTTCTTGCCAGAATGCCTTTGGGATTTATCTGTGCTGTGTCATTCATTGGTTTTATTTTATAATGGAGTCATATTCTGCTCTATGGATATATGAATGTTTATTCGTTCTTTTACTAGGTAAAGGACAGCTATTTCTAGTTTTGGATTATAGGAATAAAACAGCTGAAAGCATTCATGTATAAGCTATGAAAGCATAAATATATGTTCTGGTTGGACAGAGACTGCAGACGAGGCTCACTGTGCATATGTTAAGTGTATACTTGAATATCTGAAAATGCTACATTTTTATTATTACAGAAATTTATCTATTATCTTTAGTTGTACAAGAGTTGTCTTGAACAAAGTAGTTTATGAATACACTGCATTTTGCCTCTTCTAAAGGTGGAATCACCTTTGTAATCCTAACAGCCATTCATGAACATTCTACTTAATCCACTTCCTCCCTGGCATTTATATTGTACAATGTGTTAAATCTTAAGTGTTCTCTTGGCATCACACTGTGATTTTAATTTTTGTTTCTCAAGTGATCGTTGATATCATTCACGAGTTGATCTATCATTTGTATATCTTTAAGAGAAGGCTCCCCTCATGAGATGCAGCTAGCCTGTGGATGGGTACTTTTTATAGAATGTTCTTCACGTATTCTTGATATTGTTCCACTGCCAGCTATGTATTATGTGAAAATTTGTCTTCAAGTATGTGCCTTGGGTTTCCATTTAAAAATGCTGCTTCTTTTAGAGAAAAAGATGTAATTTGGATGAGTTCAAATTGTGCTTTTACTTTTAGAATCAAAAAGACTTACCTAAACCAAAGGCCTCCATTATTTACTCCTTGAATTTTTTTATATTTCCAGGCTTTATGTTTGTTCTGATGAGTTCTTTTGCATTTATGGTTAGAATGACATTCTTTTATTTTGCTAATACAGATAGGACTTATTTAGGGGTCAAAGTTTGGGTTAGTATTTTAGAGATGAAATGCTACTCTTTGTTTAAGGTATGATTTTCTTTTCTTCTGCAAGTCCTTTCCATTGACTGAGATGAATTGTACTCACAAACAGACAAATTGAATTGAAACTCATTTGCAAGACTACTTAAAGACAGTAATTTTAAATACTGTGTGTTCTCTTTATCAGCAACATTTTATATTTTTATAATGACATATCCTAGTTAGTTTGGGAATCTTATTTATTATGTTGATAACAACAGGAGATAAGCCTTTTTAACAGAGTTGGCTGATGAAATAGACTCAGGAAGCCACACATCTGTAGGTACAAAGAAGGGATTAGAAATAAAGGAGATAAACATATAGTAAAGGTAAAGCCTGTAAGCCTGAAAGACATAGGCACCAATGCAGGGCCCAAAGTGCTGAAAGTAGTGAACCGGCCTCTGGCTGCTGAGCACTGAGACTAACAGACTGGTTATCTGAGTAATTGCAATATATTTATTAGACTATAAGCTTTGTAGGGTTTTCGCTTAACAAATTAACCATGGTTTTATGAGAGAAGTAGAGAAACTTGGCTCCATCATTCTTCAGCCCAGTACACAAATAGAGCAGGACAGGAAAGAGAATTGTCCAGAACCCCCACCTCAGGGTCACTTCTTGACCACCCTAAACTAAGGATGTAACTGAGATAGGACAGTGAGAGAAATGTGCATTAGGTAAGTGGGATGAGATGCTTGAGCAGCAGTAAAGACACACACACACACACACACACACACACACACACACACACACACACACACTTCTCAAGCTATTTTAAAATGTAAAATCATGTCATTTTAATACTTTTCCACAGGCTATTTCTCATACTTGGTTTTCCTACCATCACCTTCCCCACAGTCTCAAAAACACTCTGCCCAAATAATTGCAACTAATTTTTATAATGGGCAAAGCCATCTAGTTTTTCCCTAATCTAAGGCTAGCTTAGATATAAGTTTTAGTGAGAAACATATTTCTCTATAGCTCATGATTTGTTTCAGTTTTACTAAGACTATATTAGCATTAGAAAGAACTACAAACATCCTCACTTTTTTGTTGTTTTCACTTTCCTAGTTATTGATTTAAAGAGCAATAAGGTTGACTATTGTGAAGAATTGCATTTGAAAGGCAAAGAATCTGCAAGAACATTGCTTTGTGAATATTTGATTTGTCTCTTCTGTGGTTAGTGCTCTCATGACATGTGATTTTGAGGCTACACTATTATTCTTAGGGTCCTCATTACTTGACTAAACACCTCAGAGGCTCTTATTGCTAGCTTCTGCCGAAGTAAGTGCATGCAGCACAAAGAAGCTATGTGTGTAGATTTCTGTTCACAGCAGTAGCTGTGTGCCTGTGACATAAACCACTTTTACACCTCAATAACTTGACCTGCTTACCCCCTGTTTCCCAAAGGAGCTGAAGAGAACTGAGGACTGAATTGCTGAGCAGAGTCTAAGGTGTTATGTTGTGAAATAAAACATCAAGAGTGGAGCATTTGAAGCATAACATATTCACACTTTTACCCGAAATCTCTTTCTGGGTGCTTGTGCAGTGTTGGAATGTCTTATCCAAGAATTGTGATGAAGTCTAAACTCTCTGAGGTACTTTTTGTGACCAACTCATTATTCTCAACTTGGAGACTATCAACCAGACAGAAGAAAAAAGAAATTGGCTGGAATATCAGGATGCTTCATTCTAATTTAATGCCTTTTAAAACTTGCAAAGTGCATCTGTGCTACTGGTTGAGGCTTGATTAAAGCACATTCCGAAGACTAAGACAAAATAGGTAAGGGAACATGGAAGGAGCTGGGAGGAATGATACCCTCTAAAATTTAATTCATTAGGATATTTTAGCAGAATATTTTTTAAATTAGCTAAGCTTATGAGGAACCACATGATGCTTCAACACCTGAAATTCATTGTGCAAAATTTAAATTAAGTTAGGAAGTTCTACCTCCTCAAATACATATTTCCTTATGGTGAAAAAAATTTTGAAATTATTTCCTCTTCAGCCATGATAGAGGATAGAATAGTGTCATATTCAACAACGTGGAGATCTTTATGCTCAGTGAAAGAATCCAGAAACAGAGAGCCAGTATCACACTACTTACTCCATTTGGATAAATTGGATAAATAACCACAAGACTAATTAAATGAAGATTACCAAATTTCCAATGATGGCAACATTGATTTAGAGCCTGTCGCATATGAATTAGCATCGTATATTCTGAAGGAAGTGTGTCCACTCAATTTAGTTACTTGTTACTGTTAAAGACTTAGTCTACCCTCTTGTAGGATTGATATACAAAATAATGATTCCTTGTTTAACAGCTACCTGGTTCCTATATCTAATTAACCCTCTAGGCTGAAAATTCTGTGAGGCCAAAAATATTTTTTATACATCTGTATCTTCCTCTGAGTATTTAGCATTCTACATATAAGATGCTCCTAGCTAAAATGAAATATTGGAGTAACACTAAACTGCTCTAGCATCATGGATTCAGAAAGGAGACATGATGTTTAATTATCAGTTATGGTCTAATTATCATTTCAAAGAGACTTTTAGGCATCTGTTAAGAGTCAGTACTTTGTACAGTACTTAAGGATCCAGCAACAGAAAAGGATTCACATCATGTAGTCTATACCTTCATGGAGTTGATACCCAGGGCTGGGCTAAGGATTTCATTTGTTTCAGGTCTGATACTTTTCCAGATATGACCATACTACCATAGGCAAGCTTCACCACACCTGATGGCAATTTCTAACAATGACTGTGCCAGCATTCAGGACTCAGTGATCCTTGTTTGAGTCCTGACTGAGGTGAGAGTAAGGGTGGGTTGTTCAGACAGGAAATCAATGGAGAGGAAAGGAAAAGTAGCAAGTACCAGGGGTGAAAAGGATCAACACTGATCACATATGTGTGTGTGTGTAGATAGATAGATAGATAGATAGATAGATAGATAGATAATATAATGAAACCTACTAAAGACTGAATGAAAAGATGGAGATTCATGAGATATAAAAGTCATTGGGGGGTGAATGTTCATAGAAATGTCACAGTGAAATATTGTTCAATTAATGTTCGATAACAAACAGAAAATAAATAAGAGTATCTGACTACCAGAATTTAGTAACTTCTTTTGTATTACAATATAATATGTGAGATCAAAATGAAAATACTTAATTGGGTGAACAATGAAGGAGACTTCGCAAAAATACTTAGGTTCCCTATAGCCAACACTAACCAGAAATTTTAAAAAATTTATATAAACACATAGAAGAAGACTAGAAATAATGAACAGACTAAAAAGGAACTAAAGGACAACCACAAATACCAAAACATTTGGAATCCCTAAAAAATAGGAAGGGGCAAGAACATAAAAAATAGAAAGAAATACTGCTAAAATATCTGAAATTTAATAAACACATTGAAACACATATGCAAGCAATTCAAATGATTTCAAGAATAAAAATAGAAGGCATATTATATTTATGTTTCTCTTGATGAAGAGAAAATATGAAACAAATGTAGCCAGGAATAATAACACATTGTGTAGGTAGGAAGAAAGAATGACAGCAGACAAAAGTAAAAGTAAACAAACAGTATGATTCAGAAAGAGTAGAATAAAAACTTCCATATTGAAAGACAGCCTTCACATCTAGAGTTCTATACCCTGGAAAATACTTCCAAAATAAAATTCTGAATATTTTGTTAGGCACACAAAAGCTGAAAGAATTTACCGCTATTCATTCTTCACTAACAATATATTGAAGTAAGTTTTTCGAGCAGAAGGAAAATTATACTAGGAAATAATTTACACCTATGGAAATAACTGAATATTATCAGAAACAATAACTACACAAATATTCTAAATAATGTTCTTGTTATTTCCATCTCTCTAGAAAATAGTGAGTGAGGTTGAACACTTAACAGTACAATTGGGGTTTCTAGGAATTCAGTGAATGGAAACAGTCACATTAGAGTTCAGGGGAGAAATGGAAGCAGCCTAGTAGAAGATTTTGGAGGTACATTTTGAAGTGCAAAATAATAACTACATTATGAAAAGTTAAACTTGGATACGATGAAATTCAAAGCAGCCTGTAAAACAAAACAACAGTATGCATAACTAGTAACTCAAAGGATGTAAACCTGAATTATATATATAAATCATCTTATTATGATTATTATATAACATATGATTATAATATAATATATTCTTATTATATATAATATAATAATCCTATTATTATATTATGTATTATGGACATAACATATATTCATAATAATCACATGTCATCAGTATGTTATTATCATGTATGTATATATATATAGTACCTAGTATATATGTGTTATAATCCATGATATATAGTTGTAATAAAGACAGAGATCAATAGATCAGAATTCAGTCTGTATTAGGACCATACATGTACAGTCAATTGCTTTATTTTTAAATGCAAAGAAAATTCAGTGGAAGAAGAGTATCTTTTCAACAAATAGTTCTGAGCCATACATGGAGACTCATATCTGCAATTCCAAAGACCTGGAGATGGAGACAGGAAAATTGTGAGTTTGAGAGCAACCCAGGCAAAAATTAGTGAGACCCTATCTCAGGAATAAAATAGATATAAACAGACTAATAGGAGTGGCTCCAGAAGCAGAGTGCTTGCATAGCATGCACCATGCCATGGCCTTGTTTTCTAATGCCACAATATAAAAACAAAAGCAACAGTTGCATATCCATATGGGAAAATAAAACTGAGCCAGGTACAATGATACATGCATGTAATCCTAGAAAATGAAGCATTTTGAGTTTTAGGTTAGAAGTCACTGTGTAGAATGTAGTGAAATCTTGTTTAAATAAATATATACAAATACATAAACAAAATAAAATAAAATATTTGGCCTTTGCACAATATATGAAAATGAGTGTTATGGATCATAGACCTAAAATTAAAATAGATAAATATTAAACTTAAAGTAAACAAAAGATGAACATTTTTGTGACCTTGTTTTAATCTAAGATTTCCTAAACACAACAAAGTACTTATTTTACAAATAAAAACTAGATTTTATTTCATGGAAATTAAGAAATTCTGACCTTTAAAATCTATAGTATAAGCTGGGAACCAGTGACTCACACCTCTAATAAAGGCTACTTAGAAGGCTGTGATCAGACCATCATGGTTCAAAGCCAGCCTGGGGCACACAAGTCCATGGGACTCTTGTTTCCAGTTAACCACCAAAATAACCAGAAGTGGAGCTGTGTCTCAACTGGTAGAGCATTATCCTTGAGCCAGATAGCTCAAGAATAATCACCAGGCCCTGAGTTCTAGCCTCAGGACTGACAGAAACTAAAATAAAATCTATAGTTTAATTTAAAAAATGCAATGCCCACTCTGGGAGAACATATATGGCAAGTAAAGTTCCTGAGGTAGCACTCTCAAAACTCAATAAAAAGATAGAGCATTATTAAAAATAAGCAAAAATGTGAGGCAGATACTGTTAGGTCTGCCAGGGAAAACAGCCCCATTTCCCCATCCTCTTCGTGAAGGACAGCACAGAGCCTTACCAGAAATCACCTGCTGGAAACTGGTAATCACCTGTAACTCTCAAACACCTGTAGTACAAGACAAACACAAATAGTACAAGAAATGTAACCATGGCCTTACATATGAAACTGTAACCCCTCTGTACATCACTTTGACAATAAATAAGTAATTATTATTAAAAAAACAAACAACCAAACACCTGATTGACAATCATCTGACTGTGAACCCATCAAAAGGACCCCAGGATCTGAAGTCACTTTTGCAGCTGCTGTGGCTATACCTCCTCCTTGCCTTCCCCTGTATAATCTCTCTCCACCATGTGTTCCCTCTCTGCACACCTACATCTGGTGCAGGTTGGGGTTTGGTTCTTCCAGTAAACTCTCCTCTGCTTGAACTGTGTGGTGGTCACCTTTCTCTAACACTTACAGATACATCATGAGGAAAGATAGATGAATGACAAGTAGGCACAGAACACAGGCTTAACATCAGTAGTCATTAGGTAAATGCAAATTAAAATTTCAAAAAGATTGTTATTGGATTATCTAAAATTGAAATGGTTGAATGTAGTATGTATTAGTGTAGATGTGGAGAAATTTGAAATCTTGTGCATTTAACATGGGCATTTAAAATGATTGAAATGGTTGAAAAAGAGAATAGCAGTTTTTTTTTCAAATTTTTATTATCAAACTGATGTACAGAAAGGTTACAGTTTCATATGTTAGGCACTGGATACATTTCTTGTACAGTTTGTTACCTTGTCCCTCATACCCCCCTCCCTCCTCCCCCTTTCCCTTCTAGCAGTTTCTTAAATAAACATACACCATAAGTTCAAGCAATCATATTCCTCTGGACCTTAGAGAAATAATAACTTAGGTCCATACAAAGACTAACACATTGATGATTTCTCATCGATTTGATATTCTTTCAATGAATAAAGGAAGATGCTTTCCTTTCCTTTTAATCTTCTTTCATACAGCAATGAAAATAAAAATAAAATAAGACACCAATGTGCATTGCCCATGGCTGGTTTAGTCATTGGATTATACTAAATTCAGGCCATTTCCAATATTGTGAATTAGCCTTAAAGTGGACTATCTCAAATGAAGGTCATATTTAAAATGGCATATTCCCTCTGTCAAACAGAATATGTCCCCCTTTTATAAAAAAAAAAAAAATTTAAATATGGGGCTGGGAATATGGCCTAGTGGCAAGAGTGCTTGCCTCCTACACATGAAGCTCTGGGTTCTATTCCCCAGCACGACATATATGGAAAACTACCAGAAGGGGCGCTGTGGCTCAGGTGGCAGAGTGCTAGCCTTGAGCGGGAAGAAGCCAGGGACAGTGCTCAGGCCCTGAGTCCAAGGCCCAGGACTGGCCAAAAAAAAAAAAAAAAAAAAAAAAATTTAAATATGAACTGGAGTTAAAAGTAAGAAGCAATCAAAGTGTAATGTAAAGGTAGAGTATTAAGATTAATAATAAAATTATTTATTCTTTCAGATGTCTGAATGTATAACATGCAAAACTAAAGGTCAAATCCTAATTCTGTTATTATTTTTAAATAATATTACTTAAATTAGCTTGGCAAGAATATTTACATCTCTGAAGGAAGTAGAATACTACATAATTATAAGAGATTTCCTGGATGGATTGAATATCTTGCAAAATACAATGTTAAGGGAAACTTTCTAAATACAATACTTCTTGATTAATCTAGAATATGCTCCTTCCACAAGTTTATAAAATAACATGTTAATTTTTTGTGTTACTTATCAGAATATCTTAGTTCTATGATGGTGTCTACATGGCCTGAGGTTAGGTACTATTAACAATTCTTAGTATATGCAGGTGAATATATACTTCTTTGTGTGTATTATTCACAAATCCTTTTATATCTTTTTAACTACAAAAGTTTATTTCCAAACTGTTAATGTTATTCTAATATTATTTATTAGAATAATTAGAATATTATTATTTTATTATTATTTAGTAGGAGTCTCTACCGAATGATATTAAATAATGAATTTTGGGTTTGTTTTTTTTTGCCAGTCTTGGGCCTTGAACTCAGGTCCTGAGCACTGTCCCTGGCTTCTTTTTGCTCAAGGCTAGCACTCTGCCACTTGAGCCACAGCTCTACTTCTGGCCGTCTTCTATATACGTGGTGCTGGGGAATCGAACCCAGGGCTTCATGTATACAAGGCAAGCACTCTTGCCACTAGGCCATATTCCCAGCCCCTAAATAATGAATTTTTAATTGAGCTTTTCAAAATGTGAAAAATAATTCCACTCAAATGAATTATTCTGGTAATTTAATGAAGGAAGAGCCAGGTTGTGAAAGACTTGCATGTCACACCAAGATTTTCAATTTAATCTTGAAGGCAAGGAATTCCTGAAAAGTTTTAAGCAATAGAGCGAAATAGCTCATCATTTTAGGATGTTGGTAAAACTTGGTGACTAATTAGATGTCATGATGAGGTGAAAGGAAGCTTCTCCAGATGACTTCCTCATTTCTGGCTTCAGTGTTCTCTCACAGAATTTCATTACGACTAATGACCTGAAAAATCACCCCTGTATTTCAACTGAACTTTCATACTGTGGTGAAATCAACATTCATCTGTGGGAAGACTGTGAAAAAGTGTTAATAACGGATGGAAGATGGGCCATTTGGTTTATAATACTGAAGGTGTGATATCGCCACATTTCTTTCATTTCATATTCATTCAGAGGTGCTGGTTTGAAATTCGACATCTCACCTCACACAATTCTCCCATTCTTTGGTCCTTCTGGGGTTCCTTTTCTCTCTCTCTGGTGGACAATCACTATGCTAGGCATTGGAGATCCAAATAAGGATACAGTCTCAAGATAAACTGGAATTTTTACTACCACCTGGCAAGACTTGTGATCCTGGCACCTATGATTAATATTGGTAACATTTGATCTCACTTAAAGGGCTTGGACCAGGAGTTTACCAAACCACCTTAGAAGTACAAGTAAATATTACTCAGCAAAAGCTATGCAACTCAAGTCAAAGATAAAATATGAGTCAGCTACAGATTTATTAAAGAGCATATTACACAAATGATATTATAAACAGCAGATTAAGTAGGATAAAAGCAAGTATATGGATGTGGATATGGATATGTCATTATCAGGAGCTATACTTTATACTACACGTAAGGTATTTATTAAATAGTTTAAAATAGTAGAATAACATGATCAAAGTTACATACTTTTTCTGCCAGAACTTGAACTTAGGAACTCACATGCTTGTTTAGCTTTCTTGTTCATGGTTGGTTCTGTACCACTCGAGAAATGCATCGAGTCTCGCAGTTTGCTAGTTCACTGGAGATGAAGTCTCACACATTTTCTGTCCAGCCTGGCTTCAAACTTAAACTCAGGCTTTGCCTTCTGAGCAGTCATACCAACCAGCACAAAGTTGACTTTTAGAAGACCATTCTTTTTTTTTTTTGCCAGTCCTGGGCCTTGGACTCAGGGCCTGAGTACTATCTCTGGCTTCTTTTTGCTCAAGGCTAGCACTTTGCCACTTGAGCCACAGCGCCACTTCTGGCTGTTTTCTATATATGTGATGTAGTGCTGGGGAATTGAACCCAGGGCTTCATGTATACAAGGTAAGTACTCTTGCCACTAGGCCATATCCCCAGCCACTAGAAGACCATTCTTGCAGCAAAACAGGAGGAGACAAAACTGAGGCAGGAGCAAGATGCAGGAAGATATTTATAACCTAGTGCTGGGACAATGAAGAGTTGATAGAAATGTGTATTAGAAATGCAAACAGGAAAGATTCAAAACCTACTCAAGAGGTGCAAAGTATCAACAGTGTTTGGTGATGGATTGGAGCTGTCTAGTGAGTACAGCAGCCTGATACCACATACAGATTTTAGGTCCTGGTAACTTGGTGGACAATATTGCCATAGATGTCTATGACAGGAAGTAGGATAAACGCTTCTGGTGATGCTGGCAACTGAACCAAAGTCCTTATAAATGCTGTAAGTATTCTGCCATTGTTATACCCAAACTGAGGATGTAGAATAAGTTTAAATGAAGGAAAAAGGCATATGATTTAGTTAATTTGAGCCTATTAAATTTGAGATATGCATGGAAGGTTCAGGTGGATTTTTTTGGGGGGGTTCTCTGACTGAGAAATGAATCAGGTGGATTTTTTCTAGCAGATTCCTTGGGCTCACAAATCTCTGTGGGGGGTGGGTGAGAGAGAGAGAGAGAGAGAGAGAGAGAGAGAGAGAGAGAGAGAGAGAGAGAGGAGAGATGGAGAGGCAGAGAGGGGGAGGGAAGGAGGGAGAGAGAGTGTGAATCCTGGTGCTTGAACCAGAGCCTTGAGCTTTTGTGCTCAAGGATAGTACTCTAACACTTGAGCAACAGCTCCACTGCCAGCTTTTTCTGGTGATTAATTGGAGATAAGAGTCTTACAGACTTTCTTGGGCTGGCTTTGAACATTGATCTTCAGATCTCAGCCTCCTAAGTAGCTAGGGTTACAGGTGTGAGCTACTGATGCTCATCTTGAACTCAGAAATCTTTTTTTCAAATTTTTATTATCAAACTGATGTACAGAGAGGTTACAGTTTTATACATTAGGCATTGGATACATTTCTTGTACTGTTTGTTACCTTGTCCCTCATACGCCTCTCCCTCCTCCCCCTTTCTCTTCCCCCCCTGAGGTGTTCAGTTCACTTACACCAAACAGTTTTGCAAGTATTGCTTTTGTAGTTGTTTGTCTTTTTTTTTACCCTGTGTCTCTCAATTTTGGTATTCCCTTTCAATTTCCTAGTTCCCTGAGCTCAGAAATCTTAAACCTAACAGAGATGTCTGAAATGAAGATACAGGTATGAAAATGATCACCATTTCAAATGTTATTCAAAATCAAGAGAATAAACAAGAATGCCTAGATTCACCTGAGGAAGGAGGTTTCAAGATGAGGGAAGGGACACCATTTCAAATGTTATTCAAAATCAAGAGAAATAAACAAGAATGCCTAGATTCACCTGAGGAAGGAGGTTTCAAGATGAGGGAAGGGACAGAGTTCATAAAGCACTGGAAGGCTTGTGTGGTCTGCCAGCTAAGACACTCATCCTCAGGCTGGTGCAGGTGCTAAACTTGCCAGGCTGGGACAAGAGGGTGTCATCAGCTTTGTCTCCTCCTTTTTCAGGAAATCCTTCTTGGTCTTGCAACTATTGAAGAATTGCTGTGGCTTTAAGTTCAATTCTGAATTGTTCCTCTATATGAACTGGAGCAGAAGTATTAAGAGTCTGAGGGGTGCCTGTTGAATTGGCTTGTGGATGCGGGGTGGCAGGGAGGAATGGGATGAGGGGGGAGGGGAACATAGAAAGAGGTGGGAGGAGCAGACAGGAAAGGGGAGAGAAAAAAATTAAACAGCAGGATGCACCAATAGGACCATTTTGTCCAACTGTCAGTAGCTATAACTTAACAGAGGAAATGGTGATGAAAACGGATCCCTGGCTGGAAAAGGGGTGCTCATCCTGGCTTAGCCCCCGCTTCAGGACACTGTAGGCTGTGCCTCTTGTGTTTTTCACCACTGTTAATTCCTCTGCTTTCCTGGTTGTAACCTTGAGTCTCCAGTGGCTAAATCCACTTGACTGTTTGACAGGCCAAACCTCTACTCCTTCAGTTACAGGAGACAACAATTCTTCCTCCTTCTATGTCTCTTATGTGTGGGACACTGTATTTAATCTAAGGTTTTTTAATGGGACATTAAAAGATTCTTCAAGTCTTGCTCAGCCTTTGAGAAAAGTGTCAGATTCTCGTGTTCGCTTGTTTTATATGTAACTGCCCAATGTTCTTTGTATGTTCGTTTCTGTACATAATGGGAAGGAGGCTAGGGAATTTTACATATAAACAGTCCTAGTTTTAAGAAAAGAAAAGAAATTCATATATCTTTCACAGTTAATATCCAAAATATCCTTTGGATGTTCAAAATATGCTTCAGTTTGATTAGATTTTTCTCCCCTCACTTCTAGAATTGCAAAATGCTGGATAAGAATGCTATGTGTCTGGGCTGGGGATATGGCCTAGTGGCAAGAGTGCCTGCTTCATATACATGAAGCCCTGGGTTCGATTCCCCAACACCACATATACAGAAAATGGCCAGAAGTGGCACTGTGATTCAAGTGGCAGAGTGCTAGCCTTGAGCAAAAAGAAGCCAGGGACAGTGCTCAGGCCCTGAGTCCAAGCCCCAGGACTGGCCAAAAAAAAAAAAAAAAAAGAATGCTATGTGTCCAAGATTTACAATTTCCTATTATTACTACCATGTTTGCTGAATTCACTAGCTTTGATATACATTCTTTTGGTCTCTTCTCTATTGTAAGGGACTTCAAGCAACCTGCTTGCAGTTACTCTTAATGGTTCTATATGCCTATTGGCTTGAAGAAACACAAACTTATTTGCAGCTATGAAGTTCAGTAATCCAAAACCAGTTTCAATGATCTAAAAGCAAGATGGGAGAAGACCCTTTGTAGACTCTGGAAAAATCATTTCCATATATTTTCCACATTCCAGGAATCACTTGTGGTTTTCCTTATCAACTTCCTCCACCTTCACAGTGATTCATTTCAGCTTTTGCTTCCATCATCTTATTTGTCTTCTGCTTTTGATGTTCATGTTCTCCTGTTATAAGGACCCACTAGAGTAATGCATGGCAATCTCTCTATCTCAAAGTTTTAAACTTAGTCATATCTGCAAAATTTCTTTACCACATAAAGTAATTTTTACTGGCTCTAAGAGCAGTAGTAGTAACGCTTATAGAAACTCTGCTTATATGAATAAAGCTATCAATTATTTGATAGATGTTTTAAAAGAACATTTCAAATGCCATAAATAAATTCAAGCATATTAGCAACAAAATGCTATTGGTTTTCTTTATATAATTTAATTGTTTCAAAGCTACCATAAAAATTATAATGCAACCAGGCTCCTGTAGCTTATGCCTGTAATTCTAGCTACTCAGAGGACCTGAGGATTGTGGTTTGAAGCCAGCCCTAGCAGGAAAGTCTGTGAGACTTTTATCTCCAATTAGCCTCCAGAAAACCAGGAGGAGCTGTGGCTCAAAGTGTTAGAGTGCTAGCCTTCAGCAAAGAGCTCAGGGACTGCGCCTAAACCCTGAGTTCAAGCCCTATGCTGCCTCCCCCCATTATAATGCAAATTTTACCATCAGTGTAAAATTTATCTGAGCAGCAAATTATTCTTTTAAGCTCTCTCACTGTAAAAAATCGCCTATTTCCAATTATATTTATATATACATACACACATATGTATGTATGTATGTATGTATCTGAAAGGGTGATAAATCCAGATGCGTTCTTTCTATTCTGGAAATTTAGAAATCAAGATTTCTTCTTTTCCTTCGGGTACAGATAGGCAGTTAATAAGCCTGGCCAGGCAAATGCTTAACCTTGTGATTTTAAATCTTGGCCCACTAATGGAAGGGTAGTGGAAACAACTGGCATTTCTCGTCAGTGCAGTACAAAACTAAACTATTTCTGTCTCTCCCGCTCCCTGTATCTTGCCAGTGTTACTGGAAATTCTGCCTGATTTCCAGTCCTCTCTTTAACTCTGAAAACTTTCAACATCTTTCAAAATCATTTTCATTGAAATAGTCAAATTTGGATTCTGTCACCTGCAGTCAGAAAACCCTAATAGTAACTGACCTGTATAGATGCTGTTGTTGCTGGGTTTAAATTTACCATAACAGTTTTGTATGAAAATTAATTTTCGACTTTAAGTTATTACTTGCCTAACATCTTCTAATTTGAATTAGGTATCGTCATTTATATTGCCTTGCTTAATTATGGGATGCCATTAAAAGTTCTATAGATTAAATATATTTACTACTCAGGAAAGGCAAGGAAATAGCTGGATTCTGGAAAATATTATAGGTGTATTTTCAGATTCAGATTTATTTTTTTGCCTTTGCATAGAGTCTGTCTTGCAGCCTTGGTGTCCGCACATAATTCTAGAATTACTTTATCTAAGGATATTGCTAGGGCATTAGTGACTAGGGAACCACAATGCTAAGAATTTACCTTCTGTAGTTTACTGATCCATCCCCCTTCTCCAATGGAAAATCACTCCGTGAAATGGTACAAAGGGATTATTTATCTGAGTCATATTTGCAAGGAAGCCGTTTTTCACTTCTATACATTTTTAGAAGTGTTTTCTTTTTAAAAGGGGATATTCTATTAATATTTATAATTAGATAGCACACAAAACAGATGCTAAATCTTATGCTATAACTTTATGGGTACAGTTACATAAAGATTATATACTTTTCGGTATAATATACTCTCTGGGAGTTGCAGAACAAAAGCCCTTTTTTTTCCCTTCACGAAGATGCCATTGCTTTTTTGAATGGAGGAAAACAGGAAGACGGTGATTAACCACAATTATTTTAAGCTTGTGAGCATGCTAGTGTTAATACTCAATGTAACATTTAATACTTGAGTTCACACTTAAGTGAGTAGGACTGAAGTTCTCTCCACACTTGATAGATGCAGCGCTCAGTTGTCTATACACCCCGGAAGCCACTGCGAAGCAACCTGAACCCATCCTTAGCTGAGAGCTAGTGGAGATGCGATCAGCGGCCCCAGGAGGGGGCCCGGCTCCCGGTGTCCTTGTGGCTGAGGAGGAGTGTACTGAGGTCAGAGACAGGACGAAAATGGGACAGCTTCTGTCTTAGGCCAAATGAAATCAAAATGAAATGAAGTAACCCAGCTCCCCCCCCCCTCCCCCGCCAGAGCCTGAGGAAACCGAGCCAGCCACGAAGAACTGCCAAGAAGAGTGCTGGTGCTGGGTCAATGATGCGAGCCCAACTTTCCTTTCCCCAGTCTCCTCCCTGGCCAAGGCTTCTACACACCTAGGACGGCGGGGATGGAGAGGAGCGGTTGCCCGACGTTTGGCCCAACAACTTCCTCTCCTGTGATTTAAAGTGCGTCCAGTTCAGTTCTCTTCCTCGGAGCATCCAGGTTTGCGGGACGCGGCGCGGCGAGCGCGCGGTGCGCGGGTTTCCTTCTCGGCCGCCTAGGCTGCGCGGTGCCCCCAGGCCGATGCCACGCCCACCAGCGGGTGGCCGCCTCCCCGCCCGGCCGCGGGGCTGCCAGGCTTCCCTTGGGGTGGCGCGGACGGCACGCTGCGCACCCGAAGACGCCCCGGGCCGGGCGAGGGCGCCTCCCCGCGGCCTCCGCGCACGTGCCTGGGCCGCGGCCAGGGTGAGTTGCAGGTCCGTAGTAGCTGAGGCGGGTGGGAGAATCTGGCTCCGGGCCGCGGCTGCCACCCGCCCGCCCGCCGGCTCCGGTGGTTGGGCGGAGGAAGCGCGGGACTCCTCCTCCCCTTCGTATTAACATGCGCCCAGGGGCGGGTGACCAGCGCAGCCTCGCCGCCCCAGCCCGCCGAGTCCCGGCGCTCTGCCTTTGCCACACGAGCAAGCGCTGCGCTCCCGGCGCCGCAATTCCGGGGACACGGCCTCGCCGACACCTTCCGCCCGGGGGAAGCGGTCGGACCGGCGGCCGCGCAAGCCGTTGCCTCGGCTCCTCCCTTGAATCCTTCCTGTCACCTCGCTGACAGCTGTCCCCACCTCGGGGCCACCTCCTCCCATCCTCGCTCCGAGGCTCGCGGGACCGACCGACGGACACAGCCAGCGAGGACCGGACTGCGGGCAGCGGAAAGGTAACGCCGGGCTGCGCCGGGGCTCGGGCGTGCGGGGCGGCGGCGGCGCTCTGGGTGGCTCCTGTCCGCCGCGAGGTTGCCGCTGCCCTCGGCAACCGAGGGACCCCGGGCCGGGCTACCTGGCCACCGACCCGCGCCCTCACTTTCCCCCCGGCCCGACTCGGGCCGCACTCCTGGGCCCCGTGGGGACTCCAGGACCCCGGGGGGGGGAGGGGCCCGCTGTGCCCAGCTCCGGGCGTGCGGTCCTCTCAGCCTTCCTCCCAGGAGCCCGGGAAGGCAAGGGAAGCCAAGGGGCCAATTTCTATTCGCGACAGGGTCCCTGAAGGAGAAGAGGGGGGGGGGGGGGGACATGAAGAACACGGGTCCCCAGTCCCCTTCCTCTCCTCTGCACAAATCCACACCCCCCTGTCGCACGGAAGCACCCCGCCGGGGAGCAGAGGGGAGCTGTCACTGCGGGCGACTTCTCCACAGGCTTCTGGGTCGCGTGCAAAGCAAGTTGTTGCACTTGCTTTGGGGGTGACATTTTGGCTGTGTATGTGAGTGTGCAGAGACCCCTCCCCTTCTGTGTGTGAAGGAGAAACAGACACAAAGCGAGAGATGCGGAGCTGGGCGAGCGGAAGCAGAGCGAGCGCGGTGCAAGCCGGCGGTCACGGGAGACGCGCCCGCCAGCGGTGGCGGAGGCCGCGTGGGGCTGCTCGCCTCGCGTGCGGGCCGTGAGAGCCAGTCTTGGGCGAATTGAATGAGGTGAATGAGGTGAACGAGTGGGCTGGAGCCTAGGGCTCTCCTCGGGAATGGAGAGAGAACAGATTGCACTTTTATGAGGTTTGGGCTGGGGGGGGGGGCTGCAGCTGCGGGAGGGACCCCCAGGGGGCCGCGCAATCATGAAGACCCTGCAATCAGGACCTGCGGAAGGCCAGCAGTTCCCGCTTCTTCGTGGCAGCCCTGGAGCTGTGGAAGGGGCGGTCCGCGGCCAGGGTGCCCGCTCCCGGAGACCCTGAGACCCTGCCCCGCGCAGATCTGCTCCCGCGGCCCTGGCGGCCCGGGCGGCCCCCCTCGTGGCCTGGAACGCTGCGGAATTTTGTCTTTCAGAAGGGGCTGGAGCAGGCCAGGCAGCGAATACAAAGATGCATGCGGAGGTGGTGTGTGTATGTGTGTGTGTGTGTGTGTGAGAGAGAGAGAGAGAGAGAGAGAGAGAGAGAGAGAGAGAGAGAGAGAGAGAGAGAGAGAGGGAGAGAGAGAGAGATTGTTGTTCCATCTTTTATGGATAGATCCAGGAGGTTCTTTACTCCTGGTGCCTCTCATGCCACAGACCCTCAGGGGCTAGAGGATGTGGGAGGTGGAAGATCCCCGCCTCCTGGCACAGCAGGAGAAGTTATGGAATTACAAGGAGGGAAGATTAAAAGCAACAATTAAAGACAGCTCTTGAGCTTTTATGGGCTTTATGAATGGCTTGGTAGAAAGTAGTGATGAATCAAGCTTCTGTGGACTTAGACACTGGATTGAGGAAGGCTTAAAAGTAAGAGTGAGGTTTTAAGACCCAAGGCAAAAACACCTTGCAAATGATATTATTATTGAACCTGGAAAAAGCTGTCCTTTTTGGAAGTCAGAAGACTGTTCTTTGGAATTCTTATTTATAGCACAATCTCGGTTTTAGGAAGCAACTTTCTATTGACCTCGGTCATTTTTGCATATTTAAAATTTCTTTTTCTTTAAAAAATCTTTTCTATTCCAACAATTCCATATTTGTTCCAAAAATGACATGTAAGCAAGAAATACTACAAGTTAGTCTTCAAGTTTATCCAGTGCCAAAAAGAATAGCTGTCTTTGCCTAAGTTTTTAAAAAGGAAACTTAACATATAAATACTGACTATATCTGTGCAACATGTATGGAATTTAAACTTTTAGCATAGGAATCTACATTTATCCTAGAAAATTCATAATTTAGCATGTGGTAAAGTAGATAGAAATCTTTATTCTTAACTTAATTTTTAATTTGGCTTTGGTAGTTGTGTTTAAACAAAGTCACTACTCAACTCCTGGTTCTAGACCTAAAATTCAGTGTTGTTTTTTTTTAAAATGACTTGCTTATGAGAAAACATTAGACACTCTGTATGAGAAAAATCCTAATGCAATGGCAAATGTTGAGGATTTTTAAAAATTATATCTATCTCCATTTCTCTCTCTATTTCATTCCAAAATGAACTTAGCATACCAAATAATTTATCTAAAATATTAGTAATGGAGTTTTTTGCAAAATAAACTAGTTAACATATACTTTAAAATTATGATGTAATTTTTGGATGAAGTTCTTCAAATTGCTTTAGGGGATTTGCAGGGGTATGAATATTCGCTGTCCAGCATTGTTATGGCCTAGCACCTTTAATCTCTCTCTCAGGATCTATTTTCTTTTGGCAAGAGTTCAAATTAAGACCATAATAAAAACTTGATCTGTCATATTAGTGATTCTGCAGAGCACAAGGAAACAAGTCTTTCCTCCCAACATATTATGTTGCCCATATAGAGAGATATCCCAAACAAAATTTTGAAGTTGTGTTTTTTTGTAGATTTCCCTAAGCTTAAATGTTATGCTAAGTTAAATTTGGGGAGAGAAACAACTTGTACTTTGATCCTATATGATATGTATGCCTTCGTTCTTTGTAGCCATTTAGAAAGATCTTATAATCTTAAAGTAAAACTCAGAAGAAGAGAACTTGTTTAACAAACTACTTATTTAGAAGTGGGTATATTTCCAGTATATTTTAATTGGGAGTACTGCATATTTCTTCGTAGCGACTCTCTTGGGAACAGTTCAGTTTAGTTTTACATAGTACAATTCAAATTCAGAAAGAACATTATAGTGATAACTAACACACATTTGTATATATAGTGGATTTCAACTCAAACTCACGATGTCGCCTTCACGATTTTCCCTATTAAAAGAATGGCAATTCCTTTTTCCCCCTTAGGAAACATTCTATTGGAAGACTTTCATGATTTCATCTCTATAGAAACCACATTTACCTCTCCTTCTTAATTTAAAGAATCAATCTAGCCGTAGTAGTCTTTTCCTTTGGTGTATCACCTCTTTAACAGGGTTTCCCCGTTAAAAGAACACTATTTAGTCAGGAAAGCTGACTACCTGCCTGCCATACTTACAACCTGTGTTTGTATGTATAGCACATTGGCCATGTATGCATTCTTTTTGTTTTGAAAGAAACATCATCACCAGAATGCCCTTTGCTAGCCTTCTAGAAAAATCTTTTTGTCGCTGGGGCCCTTGAACGTTCAAATGTATCCATTGCCTCTTTCGTTTCCAGAAGATCCTTAGGTGGCTCTAGTTCTCCATTTTCCAAAACAAGTATAACCACAATATGCTTCCTCAAAACAATTCTTATCAGAGAGAATTAGTAGTTTAATTATCATTGGCTGATGAAGGAGACTTTGCTGAGATGTGTGGTTTACCAGCAATTGCCAAACATGCTCCTAAGAAGTTCTAAAACCTTCTTACACACCAAAGTAAGATGTGGAAATAGTCTTCTGGCATATATGTCTTCTGGCATATATGAGCCATTTCTTTACCAAGCCCTTTTCAATCACATATGTACTTAGCATAATAATATGTATTTGCTACTTCTTTCTCTGTAACCCTAAAACATACGTTCAAACAGGTGGCCAAGAACAAGAAAAATGGTGTGGATATTAAACAGTTAAAAAAATGAAAGACTCCCCTTTCTGACTCTGCACAAAGGCTGATGTTGCACAAAGTCTTGACTGAACACTTTTACACCCTTCATTCTACCCTCAGTGTTAGGGGCCAGATGTCTATTATATGAGTGACAAACGGGATATTTTCGTCCTTGTTCACCTCGTTGGTATTTCGTATTTCTTCCTCCTGTACAAGGTAAGGACCACTTCCTAGCAAGTGGTAATCCACTTGGCTGGAAGATCAGCTCACACAAGGAAGCCCATTTGATATGTAGTTAAGATGAGAGCATTTCTGGGATATGATTGCCTGTTTATGTTTGGTTGCAAACTAGGCATCAGTGCTCTGAATAGACGATGAAGTTGAGAACCCACCCTCCTCCTTCTTCCTGGAATTTGCCAGCAACTAAACCATTCATTTTCACATTCACTCCTAGTGGCTCATGTGTTGTCACTGATGATTTCTCTTTTTCAATGTTTTCTTGTCAAATTTGTAAGCAAGCACATGAATGTGAGCCTTAAAAGTGTGCGATTTGGCTTTGTTTAACATTACTCCATTTTCCTTGGTATTCTGCAGAATAGGGGCTTGTAGAAGCCATGGATAAGCAATCAGAGGAGGAAGGACGGTGCTGTGCCTTATCTCCCTAACCTTGAATCTGAATCTGCGCCAGCAGGTTCAGAGACATTTAAAGGGCTCCCTCAGGCGGCTTGTGGGAAGGTCTCTCTGGGCGAATTTCCAGCTTTCCTGCCTTCCTCTGTGACATGGTTTTGGCTAATTTGAAAACATCTGCTAGAGTAACTTCCTTGTTAATTCTACTACTGGCAAGCCTTTATAAGTATGCGTTAGGCAGACTGGCATTAACCCTCACTGTAACCTCTTGATTATACCCTTTCTCTGGAGACCCTTTCTTTCTTGGTTTCAATTTCACTGGATGCTCAGTGGGAAGTCTATTTCTGGACTAGAAATTTTTCTGCTAGATATCAGGCCGGGGTTTCTTTACAAACACAGGCTGCAGTTTCAGAGGAAAATGGCATTTTGATCTTTTCTGAGACTTTGCAAACAACTAATCTTTGATATGATTCATCACTCTATACGAGCAAGGAAGCAAGGCTCATCACTTCCTTCAAAGCTATTTTCCTTCAGACATTAACCCAGAAGGCAGTCCAACTGTCTCATTCTTTCAAACAAGGATGCAGCTTCCCCATTTAGAATGGTGGAGAGGTCAGAGGGGAATCTTGAAACAGTAACACATTTGGAAATTCATGTGTCAACTATTTCCTGGGCAATTCAGATGAGACTCACTTGATTCTGTAGCCATTGTGAAGGAGAATAAAAAGTCCTTTCCCCTCTCCATGGAACACCATTTCTTATATTGCTTTTTCTTTCCTAGATTGCAACTGAAACAGTCATTTAATTAATGAGGCTCTTCAGTTGAATGCAGCTTTAGCATTTTCCATGGTTGTTTTACAGTAAATAAGGATGTGTTGTCTTGTGATGGTCTGTTGGCTACCTTCCCTTCCATGAAATCAAGAACTAAATTTATGGCATGTTTGCCAAATATCACTGATGCCTCACACAATGCCTGATATAAGTGGTCAATAAACACTGGCTGAGTGAGTGGATGAATGAGGAGATGAGTGGTTGCCCTGAGAGAGATACTCTGAAGAGAACATTCCTTGGCTTTGTCACACTCTCTTTGCACTGTCAAACTCAGTAAGCTTTGGCCCTAAGCGTATTTGGATAATATCTAGTAGGCACAGAGAGGATCCCAACATGGCCAAAATATCATGGTAATGATTTTCGAACTAGACATCTGTACTCTGCTAATGAATGGAGGATTCTGAAATAAACTGAGGATTAAAGAAAAAATAGTCTTTCCTTTCTTTTTCTTCCCTTTATTCGAAATAATCATATTGATAGTTTTTCCATTCCACTCCATTTTTTCCCACTTTTAAAGACTTACTCTCACCTCTTTTTCCTGCCCATTATCTTAGAGGACTAGGCACTTGGTTTTTGCCTTCACTGAATCCAATACGTATTTATAGTTTTCATTTTATTTTCTGTCTATATGCCCTCTACTTCCTAGAGACTAGGAAGCCAAGGGATAGCAGAGACACTGGATTATATGGAGTTTGCCAATGAAAGGAAACAAATGTGTGTTGAGGATGAAGGAATGAATCCAATGAGAGGAAGAGAGATGAGTTTAGTGGAAAGGAGAGAAATGGAGAGAGAGAGAGAGAGAAGTGGACTTGCTTGAGGCTGCTTTTTTCTTTAGGCACTTAATGACAACCTACATGGAGTGGCTCTCATTTAGAGAAGTTATTCAGGACCTTATGTTTCAGATGATAAGGAATCACAGACTTCAAGGTATTTTTATGAATTTAAAAAAATATACTAGTTTCTATGAAGCATCAGAGGCTCACTCCTAGAATCCTAGCTATTCAGAAGACTGGCATCTCAGCATCACAATTCAACGTCATTCCAGGCTAGAAAGTCCATGAGACTCTTATCTACAGTTAACCACCAAAAAGCTGGAAATGAAGTGGAGCTGTGATTCAAGTGGTAGAGCACCAATGTTGAGCACAAAAGCTAATGGAGAGCATCTAGACTTCGAGTTCAAGTGCCAGTTTCAGCACAGCATGCACGTGCATGCATGTGGTGGCACACACAGACATACGCAGACACACATACACACACACACACACACAGAGTACTGGTTTCTGATGTTGGGTGTATTTTCTACATCAGTTCTCCACTTCTGGGATATGTGGAAGGTAGGATAAGATGAGACAGCTTCCTAGCTGTTCTAGCCTGCTGATATAGCCTGTTCTGAGTGCCTGGTCTACTGAGCCTTGAAGGGTCTCTGCGGAAAGGTGATACTCAATGTGCCTATGGCCCATATTTTTCATAAACTATGCTATGAAGTAATGGCTCAAGATTTATGTGACTTTTGTGAATAATTTAAAGCATTTTTCTTTGGTTATAAGATTTTTAAAGGACCTTGATGGTAACTATCTGATATTTGGTACAATATATATTTTTATGTATGAATAAACAAGAATATATTACGCCCTAGTAGTCATTACCTTGGAGACTATAGAAGTATAAGACCGTTTAACTATTGGGCAGCTTAAAATATAATGAAAAAGATATTATTAAGTATGGTAATTAGTATAATGTGTTCCAGGATAAAACTAAGAAAGACTAAATACTCAAATATATAAGGCCTATCACACACACACACACACACACACACACACACACACACACACACACCCTAAAAAGTAGAGGGAGGGAGGAAAGGAAGGGGGGAAATATTATATAGGATCATTATGGAATGGTAAGAATGAGATAGGAATAAGAAGGGACAATTTTGGATAATGTAAAACATTACAAAGACATGGAGATGCAAATGAATTTGGCCTGTTACTGGTCTGGGAGTTGGTCTGTTAGTTCCTCTAGTGCATTTTAATTAGACCTGGAGATGAATTTGATCGAGTAGGGTGGAGACACACTACAGAGGGTGTACTGACTGTGCATGATGTTTAGAGTTTATGAAAGCTATTTAAAGATCTACACAGGGACTCTAGGACTTACAGAACTGGAAGGGATGAGTAGGGTTGAGAGAGATGGAGTAGAATAATGGAAAGGGTGACATTGATCAAGATGCATTGTACTTATAAATTGACATGTATTGAAACCCATTGTATGACTCCTGAAAGATAATAAATTCTAAAAAGAAGCAGACATCTAATTTCATTTCCATTGGAATAATCATTAGTAGGCTTAGTATACCCACATGAAACATAAATAGTTGAAAACTGGCCTAAGAAATTTGAATCCATTGAAAATATTTTGCCATATTTTATCTCTTGGTCATGTATTTTGGTAACACAGATAATTAAATAATATTGATAACAAACATCAATATATCTATTGTGTTCTTCATTTTATGTTCTTTGTTCAAAATTTTATTGATGTTCAAATCCTATTTCTTTATTTTTAGCTCTACATCACATCATGTAACTATATTATGATTAGTGTCTCAGGTTTTTGTCAATGGATATTTAGGCTGTTTCTAGAGAAGGTTGTTGTGAATATTCATATGCATATTACTTGTGTTAATAAAGAATTCCTTAAAGTGTCTTTTTATGAGAGGAATTGTAGGAGGGTGGTATTTTAGTTGATGACACCAAATTACCAAAGATGTTTGTACCTATTTGTACAGCAAATTATAAGATGTACTTTTGTTCTACATCCTTGCCAATGCTGGTGATAGATTTTTTTGTTGTTGTTGCTAATCTTACATATGAGAGATGATATATCATTGTAGTTTTAATTTGTTGTTTTCTGATTGCAAGTAATGTTGACCAATTTTTCTTTTACTTTATTAACATTTTAGCTTTTGTGGATTGTCTTTTCATATATGTTCTATAGAGCTGTTGTTCGTTTTTTTTTGTTGTTGTTGTTGTTGTTTTTTTGCCAGTCCTAAGGCTTGAACTCAGGACCTGAGCAGTATCCATAGCTTCTTTTTGCACAAGGCTAGCATTCTACCACTTGAGCCACAGCACCACTTCCAGCTGTATATGTGGTACTGAGGAATCAAACCCAGGGCTTCATGTATGCTAGGCGAGCACTCTACCACTAGGCTACATTCCCAGTCCCTGTTGCTTATTTTAACTGAGTGGTTTACAAGAGTTTTTAATATATTCTAGATGCTGAAACCTTTTTGTTTTCTTTTTCTTATAACAGAATTTTAATGATCTTCACCCAATTGTACCTTGTCTTTTCCTTTTTATTATGTATTTGGGAGAAAGGATTGTTTAAATTTTAAAATAGATGTGAGTTTTATTCCTCTCTTTGTGGTATAGATAGCTTGTTTAAGAACTTTCCCCCCAATTTTGAAGTGATAAAGATATTACACTTTGATTTCTCATAAACCTCTAAGATTTTCTTTTCACATAGAATTCCTTAAGACTTTTATATTCATGGTTCATTCATTATGTCTGTAATTATATTTAAAGTTTAGGTAAATGCATACCCTCTCCTAGTCTTTATTTCGTTTTTGTTAAATTAGAGGGTAAGGTTGTTAAATGATTTTTCTTTTACTACCGTCAACAGACTTTAAGGTTTATTTTGTGTGTTCAGTACAAAAAACCTACTCATGGAACTCCTTGCTTCCAGGGTCTCTTTCTTCTGCTAACATTGCCTTGAGATTAATTGTCCAAGTCATTGTGAGATTCTTTAAACTTTGTCCTTGAGATTCCCCAGGATCTCAGCCATCAGATTCAGTTTTACTTTCCTGTCCACCCAACATCAAACATATGCCTAGGCATGGTAGACAGTTAAATGTGTCATTTAAACATAGCATGGAAATACAACTGGCTCTCATAGTCACTTAGCCTCATGTCTTCATTAGTACTTCACAAGAAACTTGCAATGACCACAGCTGTGGACTTTGGCCAATCCTGTCTTCCATGTTTGTTTTTCTTTCATGTATTTAAATTCTATTTGGTGACTTAGTAATAGTGGATTCTGTTAGAAACTATGTAACAAGAGGAGCTAGGGAGTTGGCTCTCCCTTTGCTTGCCTTGATATCTTTCAAAATAATTGTTTTAGAGCCCAGCCAAATGTGACTTCCCATATGAAGCGTTTTATGCCTATGTTAACCACAGGGAATCCCATTTGTATTAATCTGGATCATTTATTTTATGATTTACATATGTAGATATTACTAGATTATTTTTAAGCTCCTTTAGGTGATGAATTAGCTCATGGGTTTTTGCATATCTCATAGGCCTAAGCCCAGTAGCTAACAGAGTTGTTTTCAATGGGTAGCAGCTGTTTTCTTGATGATTGGTAATTAGTTATTGGAGATGGCAGAGGCTGAGCAGAGATTTGGAGTCTGAGTTTATTGGGAATAGGAACATTACTAGAATATTCAAGCATTTGAGATAGGAAGTTGTTTTGTAGTAAGTGAGCTATATTTTGCTTATTTTATGAATGTTCAGATCATATTGGACATGGTTCGTAAGCTACTTAGGAAATACTAAACCTGAGTGTATAAAATGATAACATTTGAGATGTTAACCAGAGGGTTATCTGCTGAAGTGGTCAGCAGATTTATGATTCTAGGAATTGTGTCTTGTCTTCCAGGCAGGAAATGTTACCCTTCTTCCATTCTCCTGATCCATTTAATGAACTAATTTACTTTGGGCAAGTTAATTTTACTGAACTTGGTTTTCTTATCTGAGAAATGAGGGTCATTAAATGTACATTTCACCATTTTTGAAAGAAGTAAATGAGCCAACTTGTATATGTAGTTCAAACTGGGACCATGGTGAGCAATTAAAATATACTCTTATTAAAAATATATATTTTTATCTATAAGGACAAATCTGCCAACCATCTTTTTAAATTGATGGAGTTCTAAGGAAAGGATGTAAAAATGACCGGTCTAGACATAAAACATTTTCTTTTACTAAAAAAATCTTTTTTTCTTTTTATGATAATTGTTTTATTTTTTTCAAATTTTTATTATCAAACTGATGTACAGAGAGGTTACAGTTTCATATGTTAGGCATTGGATACATTTCTTGTATTGTTTGTTGCCTTGTTCCTCATACGCCCCTCCTTCCTTCCCCTTTCCCTTTCCCCCCCTGAGGTGTGCAGTGCACTTACACTAAACAGTTTTGCAAGTCTTGCTTTTGTAGTTTTTTCTTTTTTTTTTTTTTTTTTTTTTACCATGTGTCTCTCAATTTTGGTATTCCCTTTCAATTTCCTGCTTCTAATACCAGTATACACGGTTTCTAATATACTCAGATATGATTACAGAGATAGTGTAGGTACAACCACAGGAAGGTGATACAAGAACTTAAACAATAATAGAGCTACAGATACAGATGGAACGTTGAAAGTAGTTACAACTGTGATATAACAATCGTTTCCATAACATGGAGTTCATTTCAATTAGTATCATCTTAAGTGTTCATAAGGGTATAGCTATTGGGCTCTTGTGATGCTCTGCTATGACTTGCCTAAACCTGTACTAATTATTCCCAATAAGGGAGACCATAGTGTCCATGTTTCTTTGGGTCTGGCTCACTTCACTTAGTATAATTTTTTCCAAGTCCTTCCATTTCCTTACAAATGGGGCAATGTCATTCTTTCTGATAGAGGCATAAAATTGCATTGTGTATATGTACCATTTTCCTGATCCATTCGTCTACTGAGGGGCATCTGGGTTGGTTCCAGATTCTAGCTATGACAAATTGTGCTGCGATGAACATTGTTGTGCTGGTGGCTTTAGTGTGTTCCTGTTTGTGGTCTTTTGGGTAGATGCCTACAAGTGGGGCTGCAAGGTCATAGGGGAGCTCTATGTTTATTTAGCCTTCTGAGGAATCTCCATACTGCTTGCCAGAGTGGCTGAACCAGTTTACATTCCCACCAACAATAAAGTAGGGTTCCCTTTTGGCCACATCCCCTCCAACAACTATTATTGTTAGTTTTCTTGATATATGACATTCTTACTGGGTGAGATGGAATCTCAATGTTGTTTTGATTTGCATTTCTTATATGGCCAGTGATGTAGAGCACTTTTTCATATGTCTCTTGGCCATTCTCATTTCCTCATCAGAGAAGTCTCTTTTTAAGTCTTTAGCCCACTTGATGAGGGGGCTATTGGTTCTTTGCGGTTTTGTTTTGGAAGAAGGTAATTTTTTTAGTTCTGCTTATATTTTAGAGATGAAGCCTTTGTCCATTGAATGGCCAGTAAAGATCTTCTCCCAGTCTGTGGGCTTTCTGTTTATCTTGCGAGCTATGTCCTTTGCCGTGCAGAAGCTCTGCAGTTTGATGCAGTCGCATTTGTCCAACCTTTCTTTGATTTGTATCCTTTCTGGGTCTTTGTTAAGGAAGTTCCGTCCTGCGCCAAGGAGCCCAAGTGTTTCTCCTAGTCCTTCCTTTAGTGTTTTCAGGGTGTCTGTTTTGATTTCCAGGTCTTTAATCCATTTGGAATTGATTTTGGTGCCTGGTGATATATAAGGATCTAGTTTTAGTTTGTTGCATGTGTTGAGCCAGTTTTGCCAGCACCATTTGTTGAAGAGGCTATCTTTCTTCCAAACGATTGTTTTAGCTCCTTTATCAAAGATTAAGTAGGCGTAGTTCTGTGGGTTCATTTCTGGGTCTTCAATTCTGTTCCACTGGTCTTCAGGCCTGTTCTGGTGCCAATACCAAGCTGTTTTTATTACTATAGCTTTATAATACAGCTTGAAGTTGGGTATTGCAATTCCTCCAGCACTGTTCTTTCTGCTTAGGATTGTTTTTGCTATTCTAGGTCTTTTATTGTTCCATATGAATTTCTGGATTGCTTCCTCTATTTCATTAAAAAAGTGGTGTTGGGATATTAATGGGTATTGCATTGAATTTGTAGATAGCCTTTGGCAATATTGCCATTTTGATTATATTAATCCTCCCAATCCAGGAGAATGGGAGGTTTTTCCAATTCCTTAGTTCTGAAGTAATTTCATTTTTCACGTTTTTAAAGTTCTCATCAAAGAGGTCTTTCACTTCTTTGGTTAAGGTTATTCCTAGGTATTTTATGTTTTGGGGGGATATTGCAAAAGGAGTTGCTTTCCTGATTTCAGCCTCGGTCTTCGGGTCATTAGCATAGAGAAAGGCCATTGATTTTTGAGGGTTTATTTTATATCCTGCAACTTTGCCAAAGTGTTGGATCAGCTCTAGTAGCTTGGGGGTAGAGTCTATGGGATTCTTTAGGTATAGGATCATGTCATCTGCGAAGAGAGAAAGTTTAACTTCATCTTTTCCTATTTGGATCCCCTTTATATTTTCTTCTTGCCTAATTGCTCTGGCTAGGAATTCTAGTACTATGTTGAAGAGCAGGGGAGAGAGTGGACATCCCTGCCTTGTTCCTGATTTTAAAGGGAATGGCTTTAGTTTTTCCCCATTTAGAGTTATGCTTGCTGTTGGTTTGTCATAAACTGCTTTGATTATATTCAGGAATGTTCCCTGGAATCCCAGTTTTTCCAGGGCTTTTAGCATAAATGGGTGCTGGATTTTATCGAACGCTTTTTCCGCATCCAGAGATAAAACCATGTGGTTCTTTACTTTGCTCTGGTTGATTTGGTGGATTACATTAATTGACTTGCGTATATTAAACCAACTTTGCATCACTGGGATGAATCCAGTTTGATCGTGGTGTATGATTTTTTTGATGACCTGTTGAAGTCGATTGGCCAGAATTTTGTTGAGAATTTTTGCATCTATGTTCATCAGGGAAATTGGTCTATAGTACTCTTTCCGTGATGAGTCCCTGCCTGGTTTGGGAATGAGGGTTATACTGGCTTCATAGAATGAGTCTGGTAGAGAACATTCTTTTTCAATTTCATTGAAGAGTTTGAGAAATATTGGTGTGAGTTCTGTTTTGAAGGCCTTGTAGAATTCTGCAGTGAATCCGTCTGGACCTGGGCTTTTCTTGGATGGGAGATCATTTATTGCCGTTTCTCTTTCAGTACTGGATATGGGTCTGTTTAGAAGGTTTAAATCTTCATGGTTAAGTTTGGGGATATGAATTTTTTCTAGGAAATCATCCATTTCTTCCAAGTTCTCGAATTTGTTGGCATAAAGGTTTGCAAAATAGTCCCTTATTACTTTCTGAATTTTGGCTATTTTTGTGGTGATGTTACCTGTTTCATCTCTTATCTTGTTTATTTGAGTGTGCTGCCTTCGTTTTTTGGTCAGGTTTGCCAGGGCTCTGTCTATCTTGTTGTTGTTTTTAAAGAACCAACTCTTTGTTTTGTTGATTCTTTCGATGGTTTTTTCGTCTCTAATTGATTTAATTCTGATTTGATTTTAATTATTTGCTTCCGTCTATTGACTTGGGTTTTGGCTTGCTGTTCTCTCTCCAGAAAATTAAGGTGCTTCCTTAAATTATTGAGTTGCTGTTTCTCCAGTTTGTTGATGTATGTGCTCAGAGATATAAATTTTCCTCTGAGTACTGCCTTTGCTGTGTCCCAAAGGAGCTGGTACTTTGTGTCCTCAACTTGGTTGAATTCCATAAACATTTGAATTTCTGTTTTAATTTCTTCAATGACCCACTGATGGTTCAGCAGTGTGTTGTTTAGTCTCCATGAATTTAGGATTTTCTGTGGTGGCTGGTTGAGTTGAGCTCTAATTTTATTCCATTGTGGTCTGAGAGAGTGCAGGGAATGGTTTTGATATTTCTGAATTTGTACAGATTTTCTTTGTGCCCTAAGATATGATCTATTTTGGAGAATGTTCCATGTGCTGCATAGAAGAATGTGTATTCTGTTGTTGCTGGGTGGAATATTCTGTAGATGTCGGTTAAGTCTAGTTTGTCTATGCAATTAATTATATCTGTGGTTTCTTTGTTCAGTTTTTGCTGTGTCGATCTGTCCAGAGGTGATAGTGGAGTGTTAAAGTACCCAACTATCAATGTGTTTGGGTCTATGAGTGTTTTAGAGTCAGTAGTGTTTGTTTGATGAAGTTGGGTGCTCCTGCATTTGGAGTGTAGATATTTAGAATGGTTATGTCTTCCTGTAGGAGAGATCCCTTTACTAGTATGTAGTAACCTTCTTTGTCTCTTCTTACCTTTTTAAATTTGAAGTCAATTTGTTTGATACTAGGATTGTAACTCCAGCCTGATTATGGGGGCCACTTGCTTGATAGATTTGATTCCAGCCTTTCACTTTTAGAAGATGTTTACTTTTGCTGGATAGATGTGTCTCTTGGAGGTAGCAGAAAGATGGATCTTGATTTTTGATCCAACTTATGAGCCTATGTCGTTTGATTGGAGAATTAAGTCCATTAATGTTGAGAGTTAGGATTGAGAGATGATAGTTTGTTCCTTTCATTATCACTATCTTGTTTAAAGCTGTGTCTTCCCATTTCTTGATCTGATCTTTACTATTTAGGTTTCATTTCTCTGTCTGCATTGGGATCTTGATTATTTTCCCTGTATAGTACATCTTTGAAGATTTTCTGTAAACCTGGTTTGGTGGAGATATATTGTTTCAGTTTTTCCTTACTATGGAAGACTTTTATTTGACCTTCGGCTATGAATGAGAGTTTGGCTGGGTACAGAATTCTTGGTTGATAGTTATTTTTTTTTAGAGTTTGGTATACTTCATTCCAGGCTCTCCTTACTTTCATGGTCTCTGCTGAGAAGTCTGGGGTAATTCTGATTGCTTTTCCTTTATATGTGATTGTTTTCTTCGCCCTAACAGCTTTAAGGATTCTTTCCTTGTTCTCTACTGATCCTGGTTTGATCACAATGTGTCAGTGGGGTGTCCTATTCTGGTCTGGTTGGTTTGGGGTTCTAAATGCTTCGTGTATCTGTATAGGCCTTTCCTTCTGGATATTTGGGAAGTTCTCAGCTAATATTCTGTTAAATAGATTGCCTATCCCATTAACTTCTTTCTCCAAGTTTTCCTCAATACCTATTATCCTTAAATTGGGCTTCCTGATCGTGTCTTGAATCTCCTGTAGCGATCTGTTTTGTTGATTGGACTGGATTTGTATTGATTTTTGATCTTTCTCCATAGAATCTAAGGAATCTTCAGCTCCTGAGATTCGATCCTCTGCTTCAGTTAGTCCGGACTGTAGGCTAGCTACTTGATTTCGAATCTCTTTTCCTTCTGACTGGTCTTTCCTGGTGATTTCCATGTCATTTCTTAGGTCTTGTATGGACTTCTTTACTTCATTAACTTCATTACTTTGGTTTTGAGTGTTATCTCTCAAATCTTTAAGCTGGTTAGCTATCTTTTCATTTGACTCTTGAAGTTCATTTATCTTTCTATTTGTGGATGCCATGAAATTCTCCATTAATTTTTGCTTTGCCTCCTCACACTCTAGGATAATTGATTGAAGAGATTGAAACTTTTCATTTATCATGTTTATCAGTAGACATTGTAGAGCATTTTGGGGGTTCTCTTCTATGTCTTTGATTGATTGCTCTGCTTCCTGCTTGTTTGAGTGGGGGATAAGACTTCATTGTTTGCCATCTTTCTTGTGTTCCTTCTGCCCAGTTGGATTGGGAATGCCAGTCTACCAGCACTTGTGAGCACTGTTTAAGACCCAAAGCAGCCCTAACCAAGCACTGTTGTGTAAATCTTACAAGTTCACAATTATATACAGATACCTTGTATACTTGTCTATAAAATTAGATTTGGTGTTCCTAAAGAATACAATTTCAATATAACAACCGATCCTGGGCCTTGTATTCAGTAGTTACTTATTTACTGTTACAACCCTATAAGCAATTCTTGTTTTTATATTAAGTTCTTTTAGGACTGGCTTTCTCTATGAACCCCTTTGATTCACTCGGATTAAGCTGGGATACTGTCTCTCCAATAACCAGGAGTCAATGGAACCTGGAGGTCCAGGCAGTAAGTCAGGAGGGTAAGTTGGAGGTACTAAAGAGAATAGAGTAAAATGTATTGGGGGGGGAGGTGGTGATTTTGGTTTAGTTTCAGTGATGTGGAAATGTGGAGGAGAGTAGAATCAGTAGAAAGAACAAGGTTAAAATGATAGACACTGGAGAGTTAGCAGAAAGAGTGGAGGTGTTATTCATAGGAAAGTAATTTTTAAAGAAAGAGAATGCAAAGGGAGAAATAAAGTAAAAATAGTGGAAGACAGACGCATAAAACAGTGAAAAATTATTTAAAAAAGAAAAAACTAAAAAGAAAAAAAAAAACAGAAAAGGAACAACCCAAACAAACAGAAAAGGAAAAAACTTGATAAAACAAACAGTTAAAAATGGAAAAACAAAAAACAAAAAACAAAAAAAACCAACGACATTTCAGAAGTGAAAAAAAATTTGTTTTTAAAGTTTAAAAAATGTTTGAAAAGAAAAAAAAATGGAGTCCTTGTTTGGGTGGTCTTTCTTCAGTCTCTGGTTTCCTTGCAATGGTCTGCAATCTATTTTCCTGATTGGCTGGGTTTGACTTGATTTCAGTTTGTAGGGTGTGGATCTGTTCTGACCCTTCTCCCCTGTTGGTGCAATCCTGGGTCTCTGTGGTTTGCACAGCTTGCAGGTAGGCCTTGGACGTCCTCTGTAGATGGGGACTTGAGCAGTCTTGGGAACCATGGCTCCTCTGTCTGCTGTGGGTCCGCTGCCTTTAATGCCTGGTTTTGAATAGGCTGTGGACTCAGCGGGGCGGGGCGCCTCTGGCCTGTTTTACCTGGCTGAGAGTTGCTTGCCTGGGGGAGGCTCCTCCCTCCTTGGTGGGGCAGCCTCCTGGGTGGAGGTGGCTATGGAATGCAGCTCCATTTTGGGCTGGGAATTGGGCTTCCTCTGTGACGGGACTGTTTAACTGTCTCAGGAACTGTTTGTTTCCCCATCTGGTGTTTCCGTGCTGCCGGGAGCTGCTCCCCGCTTTTGCTTTAAATTTAGAAATTCCGGTGGGCAAGGCGGGGCACCTCTGGCTAAGCTGAGGCCCAGGACACACCTCCCGCCTGGGCAGGGGGTGTTCTCCTGGGCCGAGCTGGCTCTCACTGGTCGGTCCCTCTTGCCCTTTTCAAAGATGGCTACTTTGACCTCGCTTTCCCCAGGCCCGCTTTAGTTCCAATCTGGTATGACCCTATGCCAGTAGCAAAGATGGCGCTTTGCTCTGGCGGTGGAGGAAGGGCTGCCTTCCAGAAGCTGCTCTGTGGGTGCGAGTGAGAATATCTTTCGTGGGGTACTCACGCTTTCTGTGCAATTTCAGGTCGTCCGTGCTCAGCCGCCGTCTGGAGGATTTCTCCCTGGTCTACGCTGTGTTCTTTAGCTGCGCGGAGTGTGTGTTGCTGTGCCATGCGCTGTGCCGGCGCCGGCACTGGCACGGTGGCGGGAAGCCACCCGGAGCTCAAATCTGTGTTTTCAGACGAGCAAAGTCGATTTTTCCTTCCTGGCCAGAATCCCTGTACTCTTAGAACTTACTCTGGCTGTCTTTCTAGGAGTAAAAGTTTCTATGGGGTGAGAAAACTGCAATGTGAGAGGGAGTTCAGCTAGGGCTCTGCAGCTCCTCCACCATCTTCCCAGAAGTCTCTTACTAAAAAAATCTTTAGATTTATTTCATGCTACTTTATTAGCCAATGATAATGACAGTAATTTTGTGAGCAACTTGAGTATTAGCTGGTTTACATTGAGCATCCTGGTCTTTGTTCTCAGACATTTTCTGTATTGCATGTAGGCAGCAGTGCTGCCTGTACAAGAAGTGGAGGCTCATAACCTAGCCCTGACTGACAGGGTACCATCTGCTGTGATATGGGGACAAAGCAAATCAATGTCATAATGTTCTCCCCATGGAAGATTTAATTATGTTGATGAGAAGTTATTTTCACAAAACAATTCAGTTCAGCTATAGCTACACCCCAAACTATGAATCTTAATTTACTCTGAGAGAAAGAAGGTCTATGGGAAAAGTGGAAGGGACTGAACAGAAGGAGGTGGTTGTGCTTTGATTTGCCCAGAGGAGTTGTCACTGCTAGTAATGATGTTCTATAAGTTAATAGCTCAGGGGCAGATGTAGTGCATTGAGATTTATAAGCAAATGCTCTTACCATTGCTCCATGCCTCCAGCCCAGATTTTTGTTGGCTGTTTTTCAAATGGAGTCTTGTCTCCTGTCTAGGCACATACTTGAGTTAAGTCCACCAATGTCTTGTTTCCTAAAACGTAAGGATGGCAAGCCCACACTACTACATCTAGATTTTCATTGACAAAGGGGTCTCCTGGACATTTCTGCCCCATGCTGGCCTCTAATTGCTATCCCAACCATGTCAGTCTCCATGTAGCTAAGAGTACAGGCATGGGCCATCTGTGCCTGGCATGCACTTGTTTCTGGTAACCTCCACCTTCCTTTCACTGGGGAAGAGAAATCCTGTATGTTCACCAAGCTTATTTTCTTCCCTGGGGGAAAGGAGGTAAAAATAGTTTCAGCTAAATATGCATACAAAGCAAAAAAAGAACCTATGAATTGATGAGGTGGGGAAAAAAATCCAATGAATTTTCATTAAGACAAATAACTGGGCATTCATACCTAGATTTTGGGTTTTGTCATTTTACTCTCCGTTACACTGGCTCAATGTGTCATATCTTTGTGATTTAGGTTTAAAACCTCATGGAATAAAACAAATACTTGTTATCTGTATTGTTTTAGGGTTTCTCTCTAGGCAGAGATGTCGGCATACTTTTATAATGCTCTGTAGAGCATTTAAATATTGCACCTTAAATAATTGGCAATATCAGTTTACAAATATGTTGTATTCTAGAAATGTATTTAGATACTAACTAGTTTTGGATATTGAAGAGCACGAATAGTTTTGGATATTGAACATCTCTCCCTGGAAAGGGCTGCACAAAGGTGGAAGGCTTCTAAATGAACTCTTCTTACAGACAGTATGACTCATCTTCAACAAACCATGCAATGTTGCTCTAATGAAAACCATACATCTAGGATGGGTTAGCTGTGAAAATGTAAACACAAATTGTGGTCAGGAACATAAGCCATCCTTTCTACCATAGAATCTTGAAAGCTCTGACTCTTCCCTGGGTGGGTTCTTCAGGATGCCCCAATGGTTGAGGCTGTTGGAAGAAACATGATCCAGGTATATCTTACCTGGTTTCGGGACCTCAACCCAGAGTGGGGATGTAGGACCAAAAAGAATTTATTTAGGGCATCAGAGATTATATAAATTTCTCTTTTTTGAATGCTTAATTAAAGTATAAGAAAAATCTGGTAAAGTTCTATTGTTTCTAGTGTGTTCTATATTCAGAGCCAAGATATCTGTGTTGAAATCATTTATAAGGTAGATTTTTAGCAAAGTAGGAATTATAGGTTGGAATGTATTCTTTTGAACTTAAGTAATTTTTGCCAGATCTTTGTTTTGCTATGTATTTCAGATTTTGAAGATATCCATTATTGAAACACAGATATTATCAGTTCATTCTTTTTTACATTCATTCAGTTAACAACAAGTCATTAAACTACTTTAGTCCAAGTATTCCAGTGGAAGGACACATAATACATACATTATGTGTGTATATGTGTGTGTGTGTATGTGTGTGTGTACCAGAGCTTGACCTCAGAGCTTATTTTTGCTTTTGCTTTTACTTTTTTTCTCTCTCAAGTCTAACATTCATCACTTGAGCTACAACTCCATTTCCAGGTTAATTGGAGATTAGAGTTTCATAGACTATCAATCCTCAGATCTCAGCTTTGTGAGTAGCTAGTTTACAGGCATGAGCCACTGGCACACAGTTAATATATACTGTTTTAGAATGTTAGAAAGAAGTAATGGCTATGGTAGAAATAAAACCCTATTATGATGAATTGGGTTAGTATAGATAAGCAATGAACGTTTTCCTTTCTTCTTAAATTCAGACCTTCTTTACAAATCTCCTAGCTTTATGATTTGAGAAGGTGGTACAAGAAAGGTGAGATTATTTTCAGTGTTTGGTTATTCTTTTGTCCTAATAGTTGTCTAGATTCTCCTCAAAGTATCCACCTCATTGCATTGTAGCCACTCTTTTTCTGCCTTTTGATTTCCACCTAGGCCATAGGGAATATTGCCTATAAACTTGTGTTTCAGTAATCATCAGAGATTATATTTTATTGTTACTATGGACTATGTGCATTATGTTAATAATCTCATTTTGTATGTTCACCAAGGAAATGTAGAAATTGGTATCATACTTTACAGAATATATTTTAAGACGAAGTAACTACCGTGGTTGTAGCTGCTAATTGAACTGGTCTGTAATAGGCTGCATGCTTCCCTGGTGCTGAATCGCTGCCCGGCATTGGCTGGCATCCAAGAAATGCAGATGAAATGAAAATCAAATAAGCCATAGCCTTGCAGAATTGTGGAGCCTATCAGAATTGTGTCTTTAGCTGTTTTCAATATATTTCCTCTTCTTTCTTTAAATTATTTTCCTTTAGAGCTAGTCTGTCCTGGGAGGTGGTTATTTGGAAATTCTCAGTCATTTTCCTTAATTCCTACCAACTGCTTTTATATATCATATGTACATAACACAGTGGATACAAAATTACTTCTGCTAATATCACTAGTCTGTGATCCAAAGGGAAAGCAACGCTCTTCTCTGATGTTTGTTATATTAAGAAATTTCCATGTAGTCTTATTATTTTTTATTTCTTTGAGTTTTATCTTGAATTTTACTAATGCCGCTTTCAATAGGTTCTTTCAGGAACACAATTCTGATGCCTTTAGGACCGAAGTACATAAATAGATTGCATTTGGCTTGCATTCCTCTCTCTACCTGGTCTTCCCACTTGTCTGAGAAACTTTTGCATGATGAATAAGAATCTCTAAAGAACATTCTTGGGGTGTGGCCATCTGTTTGCTCTGGAGAAAAATCATTCTCTTCCTTCCAGGGAAGGATCTGCCAGTTGTAAGAGATACTTCAGCAATACTCACAAGACAATATGTTGGAAATTTACTCGGGGTGGTGGGGAGGTTGGGGGTGGGGGAGAGGAAGTTGGGAGAAAAATGAGGGAGGAGGCAGAAAGTTTGACAAGAAATGTACTTGCCACCTTGGGTATATAACTGTAACACCTCTTTACATTACCTTGACAAGAAAATTAAATTAAAAAATAAAAAGAGATACTTCAGCTGCCATTGAATAATATGTGTGAGAGGATGAATGAGCACATACCTTAGAGACAAAGGAAGACATTTGCAGGAAGGACACAAGTTGAGAACACCATTGTCAAACCTGCCACACTTTCCACAAGGTTCAGTTAAGGACTTCTATGGCAAGAGGGAAACAAGGTCTTTGATTGGTCTCCTAACAGACACTCTGAGACACTAGTGCTGGTTACATCCTAGGAGCCTTTGCAGCTCAACCTGGTGGAATTGAAAACATCTGTCCACTTAAATAAACGTTGGAAAATTGTTATTTTTGACTCAAAAGCAACACAATTTAACCCAACCAGTCCATGAAATACTGGAGTGCTTAAGTAGTTTATTTTCTACTTCAAGTTTTTAAACAAAATGACGCTGACTGTGTAACTATCTCTACCTGAGATAAATAAATATTGTTACAGGATATCTAGCTCATGTTAATTAATAGAAACAGAAATGAAAATGGATTTGTTCAAAACTGCAAGTACAGTAAGTGTCTTTGTAATGCCCTTGCATTGATAAGTTAACTATCTTAAGTTTTTCTTCCTGTTTTTCTAATACCTTTGTTTTGACCAGAATCATAGTGCATTCTTTAACTAAGACAAACCAGAAAATTTAGTGGTCTTGGCACATAAACAAAGTGAAAGTTCTTGATGGGTACTTGTAAAACCAATGTCCTAATAGTAACACATTAATTTGGACCATGATCCTTTCTTCTATGCTTGTCAACATAGTTCAACAGAGTTGTGATATCAACCATGCCAAGCCTAGACTTTACTCTTAAGAGGGGATTTTATGAATATCTGCCTAGGAACAGTTTGAGGCCAAATGGATATCCTTACAATCCCTATATACTGAGTAGCTAAGCTTATAGACATGATCCTCTAGCAACTGGAAAAAAAATTGGTTCTTAATAAGTATGTCCAAAGAATGAATACAAGAAAGATGGAAGGTGAGTAATTTTGAAATGCATAGCATGTATGTATGTATGAAGGTGGCAAAAAGGATGTCATTGAAGACTGTTGGTCAGTAGGGTGTTAGAGGAATGAAAAAAGAGAAAGCAATAGAGTGTTATTTTGATTAAAACATAACATATACATATCTGAAATACTGTGGTGGGAACCTCTAGGGTAATTAAGAAAAAATAAAGGATGACAGAAAAGTAAGTAAGAGAGAGTAGGATGTTACTAGCAGGAGGGGAACAACAAAATGAGAGGGTAAATGAGGATGGATATGGTTGAAGAAGGTGAAGGTAAAGAGAGGGATAGAGGAGCTTAGTTTGATTGGCATGCGATGTATGATGTATGCATGTGTGAAATGTTACGATAAAAGTCTCACTTATACGAAGAACGTAAACAGATAAAAATAATCCAATGAATACAAAATAATAAATCTCAATTACTTTGATTTCTTGCTTATAATAATGACTAGATGCATTTTAACTTAGTTTTTTGTTTGTTTTTGGTGTGTGTTTGTGTGTGTGTGTGTATGGGCGTGTTTGTAAATGTGTGTGTACCAGTCCTGGTGCTTGAACTCAATACCTGAACACTATCCAGGAGCTTTTTTGCTCAAGGCTCGTCCTCTACCACTTGCACCACAGTTCCACTTTTGGCTGTTTTATTTGGTGGTTAATTGGAGATGAGTCTTATGGACTTTCCACACAACTTGGCTTCAAACATTGAGCCTCAGATCTCTGCCTCCTGAATAGTTAGGATTACACGCATGAAGCACCAGTGCCCAGCTCCAGAGCCTTTTTCAAAATCATTGCATGCAAATCTCCTTTCTTGTTTCTAACAACAGTGTTCTGTGGCCTGTCAGCAATTGACAGTCATGTGATTTTGAGGTTTGCATAAAATAACAGCATTCTCTGAGCTATAATTTCAATTAAAAATGGTGTTTCATGGACATTTCAGTGACATATGACACAAGCATTACTGTTGAGTGGCTTTATAAATCTTCAGGAGCTCTCAAGCTGTTGAGGACAGTCACTTATTCGCTGAAAAAATTAGCCATAGTAAAATTAATAAATACCACTAGGATATTACTTTTTGTTTTTCTGTTAAAATGTTCTCCACCTATGTTAACTGGACAATTTAAAGATTGAAAGAAGCAAGTAAATTGTAATTTCATCTGATAATATCGGCTTTAATTCTTTTATTATCTTAAAGTAGTTGTACAAAAAGATTCCAAATCACCATGTCAGCTTATGAGTACAATGTATCTTGACCAGTGTTGTATTTTTAAGGGCCATATTGACTTCACAGGTGAAAGAGAATGGCAAAAAAATCCAAGATCATACCAGTAATATATATCCCACATTAGTGGTTGTGAATTGATCAATTATTTAGCAGCTCTAAAGAATTCAAATGTGATCCACAGCATTATCTCCATACTTGGGCATCTTTCTTGGCTAGTGTGGTACAAAACACTTGTTTTCACCAACTCCATTAAAATCTTTGTGTTTGTTGGTATTCATTCTTCATACTATTTCAGTACAGACTAAGCCATCTGTTCCTAGAACTTTGCCATTCCTTAACAACTCTGTTTTATTCTCCACTTGGTTGTTTCATCATTGTTTCCAAGAACTCACCTTGGAAGCATGGATGAAGAACCAAAGGCTTTCTATTTCTTTTCTGAGAGAATAACCCCTTTTCCCCCAAACAATAAATTGAACCTTCTTTACAGTTTATTTTTTTCCGTAATTCATCTCTTTTGTTTATTTTCTGGGATTTTCTACATTTCCAATTTTTATTAATTTTATCAATTGGTTGTACTAGGGGGTTTCATTTCAACATGCACATAGGTACATACAATGTACCTCGGTCACATACCCTTTATGTAATTTTTCTTCACCCTCCTCTCATTCCAGACTTATCTCAACATGCTTTACTTCCCATTTATACACATCCGCATAAAATATTTTGAACACATTCATCCTCCTCCCATCTCTCTATTCACCTTCCTCGCTTCTCTCTATACAGGACCTGTTTTGCATTTCTAGAGAGCTTACTATTATGGATAATGTTATCCAGATACTTCATTGGCATCAATAAGTCTGTAAGTAATATGCTTCAATTCAACAACACCACTACTGGGCCTTATTGTAGAATATAAGTCTATAGGAGTAAAGAAAATAAATCAGCCTATGTTCAGAAGGGTGTTTTCCTAAAAAGATTTCATCTGTCACCATTTGGCTTTACTTTTTGCATCAATAATTCTGAACCTCATCCACACATTTGAATCATTTAGAGAACTTAAAAAAAAATACAGACCTCAGGTTCCATTCTCGGCTACCTCATTGTCAAGGACTCAAGCCTCAGAGCATTTATAAATTCAGTCCAGTAAGGACAGCTTGAATCTAGGGAGAAGAATCAATGACTGATAGAAGTGGTTATGAAAATGTGGTCCTTGGACAAGCAGTATCACCTAACTAGAAATTTGTTACAAATGCAGATCTTCAGACCGAAGTTTAGACTTGGTAACTCAGAAAACTCTCAGGATAAGGCCGGAAATAGGTGTTTTAGGTTTTTACTTCCAGTCAGGCACTTACTTTTATATGTCTACGTATAGGCTCCAGGCTTGGGAACTGGCCCTTTCTGTAAGAGAAATATCATGAATGACTGTAGTGATCTTGGCTTGTATCTACCTAGTATCTACCTAGAAATTTATCCAAATTGCTTCCATCCCTCCTTCCTTCCAGAACGGGTTCTCTGAGTTGCTAACCTTGCCCCTACTGTCATCTTCATCTTGTGTATTTTTGGCAGCGCTGACCATCATTTTGGCCACTTATCCCTGTTGTCTCTGGTTTTTAGCCACAAAACTTGCCCAATTGTTGTTAATTTGGAGCCCTTTGTTTCTCACTGAGCTCTTTCTCAATATTCACAGCTTGTCCTTTCCTACCCCTCCCTCCCTCCCTCCCTTCCTCCCTTCTTGCTTTCCTGCTTTCTTTTTGTGACCTGCTGCTCATCTGGCTTTGGGTGCTTTTCCGTTTTAAGTTTCTCATGTATTAGGGGAGTGAAGTGAAGGAAATAATCTAAGCTCAGGCAACTTTTATCTCTTCAGAATTGCATTTCTTGCAGAGTGGTTTTATTACTGTGATTAAAGAGTTATGAGTGTGCAGAACATCTGGAACAATTGCATTCTACTATACCAAAACATTTTCCAAAGTTAAATTGTGGATGCGGATAAATCCTGGTAATTTTTTTATGAATAGTCTCCCTCCTTCAGTATGAACATTGCTGCCCCCTTTGCTCATGTGTGTTCACTTGGATCTGTATGGGTTTCCCAGTTCTTCCACCTTGGATGTCATTTCCTAGGATTTACAATTGTCTTTCCGGCCTCCATGTTCCTTTACATTTTGTTGTGTTATTTCCACTGTTGAGACTTTTATACCAGTCAAGTGATACCCTTCATGTTTATTATCTCTGAATTTAGTCAAGCCATATACTTGAGAAGCAGCCTGTGATTTATTCCTTGCACCAGCTCATTTGGTTACTGACTAAATGCCTACCTTTCTTTCACAGCCGAGAAAAATATGGTCTAACCAATGCCTTTACCATCTCTCGCTTCTATGCAAATCCAAGACCCTCACGCTATTCACTTAGCATTTGTATCCTCCAAACTTTCCTTTGGAGTTGTATTTGATAGGTCAATTTTGACATGTTTGCTAAGTCCCCAAATTATGTCCTTTGATATTTGTCCTTTTTGACCTGTAAAATAAAGTTTCAAGTGTATGGTATCAGTGGCACTTGAAGTTTGTTATGGCCTACTGAAATCATTCTCCATCCATAACTTTTAGCCTTTTTCAATATCATGTAGTTTCATGCTTTAGGCTGCTTTATTTGTCATGTCCAAAAATAACATCATGTTTTATGAAGTTGCTATGTCTAGGCCAGTATTACGTCCTGTCTTTCAGTTGTCCTTGCTACATTTTCCACATATCAGACCTCTAAATGTTCTTCAAGGACAGCTTGTGGGATCCTGCAGCTTCCCTGGGAAAATTTGCATGCTATCTCCTTTGGGTTCCAGTATTTCATGTACACTTCTTATAATGTATTATAAAATTTCCTACCATGTTACGGCTTCTTGACTGGCTTAAGAGGAGGTTCACTAGAAGATTCAGAAGTGGGAATACTGGAGAATAATGTTAGAACATGTGAAAGCATATGGGGCCCGTGGTAGGAGAATTGAGGAATGGAGACCTACAGCACAAGGGAATGGCAGAGAATGACATTCAGGCTGTTGCTATAATTTGATCAGGTCAAAGGACAAAATATATTTAGAGAATAAAGTTCAAGAAAAAAGATTAGACTAGAAATAAACAGGGCAAATAAAAAGAAAACATAAAAGAAACAAGGCAAGGGATCACTGGTCTCTCATGCCTGTAATTCTAGCTACTAAGGAGGCTGAGATCTGAGTCACAGTTCTAAGTCAACCGAGGCAGAAAAGTCCATGGGACTCTTATCTCGGATTAGCACCAAAAAGCTAGAAATGAAACTGTGGATTAAGTGGTAGAGCACCAGCTATAGGAGAGCACCCCAGCCCAGAATTCAAACTTCAGTAAGAGCACGTGATTGTGTGCTCATACACACACACACACACACACACACACACACACACACACACGAACCAAGGCATGGAAACAAAGCAGTTATCTTGGCTACTTAGTCAATTACCATAACACTTACAAATATAAAAACAATTGCTTTATTATACTTAGAGACTAAAGAATTCAGATAAGAAATAGCTTTCTTTTGGGGAGACCTATGTAGAGGAGAGCATAGAACATTAAACAGCAGAAGAAAGTGTTACTCTTGCCTAGAAGTGGAATGCTTCAGGATGAAAGAATAGGTTTTGATTCATAAAATAGACTATAGGAGAGAGAACTTTAATAAAAGAGATACATTTTGAATATAACTTAGGAGTTTATACTGAGGCTCAAGCTCAACCACTTAGCGAGTAAATGAAAGGACTCCCTCCACTGTTTACTTCACAGGGAGAGATTTGTAAGTCTGGAAAATGTAATATGTGCTCACATATGGGTGAGAGTAGAGATTTGGCATTCAAACTCTAAAGAGTATGATTTTACTCAAATGTCTTCAAGAATCACTAACCTTTTTAAATTTTTTTGTCTGTTGTGGAGCTTGAACTCTGGGCCTGTGTGCTGTCCCTGTGCTCATCAGGTCAAGGCTAGCGCTCTAGCACTTGAGCCACAGCACCACTTCTGGTTTTCTGATGGTTAATTGGAGGCAAGAGTCACTGACTCTCCTGCCTGGGCTGGCTTTGAGCTGGGATAATCAGATCTTAGCCTCCTAAGTAGCTAGAATTACGGGCACAAGCCAACAGCTTCCGGCCTGAAACTGTAACCTCTCTGTACATCAGTTTGATAATAAAAATTTGAGAAAAAAAAAAAAGAAGAACCCTCTCACTTAGAGTCCATTAAGATTGTAGCATAGCATATTCAAGAATTGACTAAAGAAAGAGAAGATGAGAGTCATATTTATATGGTATAGGGTTTATCTTCAAATCTCTAATAGGTAAGCGATGCATTAAGATTCAGTAAGATGCACTAAGGTTTGACCAGTGGCATACCAATGTAATTTGAGAAAGAATGAATCAGTATGATGTAGTAAACCCTTTATGACCTTTCAGAACAGATTATTTTTACTGCTTTATGACAATAGTATAAATTCCACGAGGCAACATCTAGTACATTAGATAAAAAAAAAGAATTAAAAAATTGGTACTATTAGGGTTGAGTTCAGGGTTTCATTTTTGCTGGGCAGTTCCTCGACCACCGATCTACTTTTCCAGATCTTTTTTGCTGGTTAGTTTGAGACAGAATTTCGGTAAACTGTTGTCTGGGCCATGATACTCCTGTACTGCTAACTTATGCTTCCTGGGGTAGCTGTGATGACTGGCATGAGCCACCATGCCCAGCTTCTTTCACAAAAATGGAATCTTGTGAGCATTTTTTGCCTGAGCTGTCCTTGAATCGGAGTCCTCATGACCTCAACCTCCTGTATAGCTGGGATGTTCATCACATACCGTCATACTAAGATGTTGGTTGAGACATTTTGCCCTGGCTGATTCTGAACTGGAGCCCTCCTAATCTCAGCCTCCTGAGTAGCTAGGATGACAGGTGTGAACCACATAGTAGATGAGAATTTTTTTAAAAATTTTTCTCTACCAATGTAAATAGACATTTCTTTCGGGCCTCACTGAAAACAAAGCCAGCTAAAACAAAATAGTTTTCAGAAGTTTGGTTCATGGAACTAATATAAGACAATTGAGCATTGGGTAGAATTATGATAAATTGAAAATGTTCCTGAAGAGTCTTACTCCATTTCTGGTGCTTTATTATGGACAAATAAATTGAAGCTTAGAGGAATTAAATGACTTACCCTCAGTTATTCAGCTAACTACTTCAGTGTTGAAGCTGAGTCTCACGACAGGCTCATATTCAATCTGGTATTATTTCATTGTATAGCACTGCATGCCACTTCGACTACAAATTCAAATCCTAGCTTGAATTGCATAGGAAAAAAATCCACCTGTGTCTGTTAAGTTTCCAGAAAGACCCCACCTTGTGTGGCTGCAGAAAAAGTTTAAATCCTGGGATGGTAGAACTCAGGAAAGGAAATTAACATTGTGGTTTTGTTACATAAACTTAGTGTTTTTTCTTTTCAAGCAGCATATGTGGATTGTACATTTGATTAGTTCTTTATGGCCTGTTTTTGAGGACTGAGTTCTCAAACTTTTTTTTTTTGCCATAGATAGAAAACATTCTATGCCTCTATCAGAAAGAATGACATTGCCTAATTCATAAGGAAATGGAAAGACTGGGGGGGAAAACATACTAAGTGAAGTGAGCCAGACCCAAACAAACGTAGACTTTATGATTTCCCTCACTGGAAATAATTAGTACAGGTCTAGGATAGTCCTAGCAGAAGATCACAATAGCTTATTAGCTATGTACATATGAGCAGATACGATGATGCTAAGCAAAATGACCTCAAAGTTATAGAAATAAATGGTTTTTGTTGTTATGTTCAACGTGTTCAATGTGAAATTATGTCATTTTCTTTTGTCCCCAGGGTTTTACCCCTGATGTCACTGTAACCTATTTCAGTACCCTGGGTATTATATATATGTTTATCAGAAGTAGGGAAGGGGTATATCAAAAAGGAGAGACAAAAAGTAAAAGGAGAACCAGTGCAACAGCAATACTTAGAAGATAATATGCTGTAAACCAATTATACAACTCAGGCGGGAGAGAATTGGGGACAGGGGAAAGTGGGAGATAAATGAGGGTGGAGGTAATAAGTTTGATAAGAAATGTACACACTGCTTTATGTATGAAACTGTAACCCCTCTGTACATCACGTTGACAATAAATAAATCAATTTAAAAAGGAAAACATCACACTTTATAGAACTTAAAGAGTAGAGTTCAGGGCTGGGGTTGGAAAGAGGATACAGTAGGTAACTGAATGAGAATATTCTGGAGAAATGTTGCATATAGAATGGTTAATAATGATTTGTTGTGTACTTGGACATGTTAGGTATATAGATCTTCAATATTCTTATCTCTCATACACAGTAACTGATGAGATGAAGGCTATGTCAGTTGATCCTAATAATACTTTTACAATGTATACATATATCAAAATATTAAGTTGCATACCATAGATAGGTATAACTTAATGTTAAAATAATTAAGTTTAGCCAGGTTCTGTGGCTCATGTGTATAATCCTAGCTAATCAGGAAACTGAGGCCTGGAGAATCACTATTCTAACCAACACTGAACAAAAAACTCTGCAAGACTCCATTTCTAAATAATCAGCAAAAATGCCAAAATGGAGGTATGGCTCAAGTGGTAGAACACCAGCCTCAATAAGAAAGCTGAATGAGAGAGAGCCTGAGGCTCTTGAGTTCAAGATCCAAAACACAAACAAACCTAAACAATGAAAGACTCAAACTAAAACCAATACAAAGAAATGATCAAATATATTTCAACACTTAGTTTGGATTTTAAATTAGATCTACAGTACACTTATTTGTACACTTATTTGTAACCTAAAATTCATTATCAGAGATAAGGAAAATATTATTAATTTAATGCTACTTCATTCAGTAAGTATTGAATAGTGACAGTGAGGAAACTTTCTAGACCGTATATTTATAATAGCAGCATTTAATAATAATAACTGAAGGAAATATCCTGAAGCACATACTTCTAATTATAGCATATTTTCATGTTGATATAATGTTACCTTGTCATCTAATTTTCACCATACTCAGCAAAATGTCCCCAACTTGTGGGATATTTTTAAACTACTTGTAAAGATTTTCCTTTAATGTTCTTAAGTGTGATTAGACATTTTAATTTTTACCTTGAGCCTGTTTGGTAAAAAAAAATACAGTATATCGTCATCACATTAAGAGAAAGACAGGACTGAAAATAAAAAGATTTCTGTAAAATTAGAGAATGATTCAATCAATTGAACTAATTTATTTTTCTACTTAGAACAGAAAGGAAACAGATTCCAAGGTACCATAATATTTGACATCTTTGCCAGCAGCTCCAAGTCATTATTATTCTCCTAAGAAAATGACAGTGTTCATTAATACAGAAAGTTTAATAGTCAGTAGGTGGTATTCTGCCTAAACAAAGATAACAAGGAAACATTTTTTTTAATGAAATTACTTTAAAGTGCAGAATGTCTTGATATTTAAATCTTTTCAAAGACTAAAACAAAAAATGCAGAAAATGGAACCCTCCACTGATTAACATTATTTTACTTTGATAAAGCAATACTGTTTTATTCTAAGAAATAAGCAATAATGATTTAAAACGTTTGATTAGTGGGCTGGGAATATGCCTAGGGGTAGAGTGCTTGCCTAGCCCTGGGTTCAGTTCCTCAGCACCACATATACAGAAAAGTCCAAAAGTGGAGCTATGGCTCAAGTGGTAGAGTGCTAGCCGTGAGAAAAAAAAAAAAAAAGAAGAAGAGGAGGAAGAAAAAGCCAGGGATAGTGCTCAAGGCCTGAGTTCAAGCCCCAGGACTGGCAGAAAAATAAAAATAAAAGTTTGATTAGCACTTTTAAGATAAAGTACTCATTTTACTCCAGATACAACTTTTCTGACTTGTACATTCTTAATTGCCTTTATTCTTCCCCAAAGTATTTCATTTTTAGCCTCTATTTGAATAGACTCCATGTTCTAAAGACACTTTTTCTCCACAGAATATTTTTCATTCAGTATATAAGCTACAAATTAATTTGTTACCTTAATAATTCTCATAAGAGTAGTCATCAACAGAACCAGCAAATGTCTACAGACAAGCAAGCCTGAGAGTTACCACAGTCCTGAGGGCAAAACTAATACAATTTTCCCATGTAGTCAGATTTTAGGTATGGTTACTAGATAATATTACCACAAATCCAAAGAAGCAATCTCAATGGGGCCTTCTAAAAGCTGTGCTTTGATTGGTCAAGTGTCAGTGGTTGCTAGGTAGCAAAACTTGGAGTTAAGGTTTATAGTCCTTTGTAGGTTGGGTGTGCTATACATACTTATGCAATAGATGCCTCCCAATGTCATTTTCATTGGGTATAATATATTTGACATCATTCTATATCATCTATGTTCACAGAAGCCATTTGTATCCTTTGCAATCATTTCCATAGTATTTTCAATTCAAGCATAAATATGTAAATGTATAAATATATACTGTATAAATATGTATATATATATAAATGTCTGCAACCTTAGCACATAATGCTTGAGTACTGCTTTTAACTGTATCTGTAAGAGAAGTTTAAATTGACCTTTTTTTCTTTTCTTCTCTCACTTCCTTTTCCTCCCTCCCTCCCTCCCTCCCTCCCTTCCTCCCTTCCCTCACTTTCTCCCTCATCCCTTTCTTTTTGTCCTACACCATATCTTTTTATCTGGTATATAGGGGTAAGGGCTGGATCTGACATGTAGAATTTCTACAGTTTGGGCCTGAGATCTAAAAACTCAAATTTCATGTCCTGTGATTACTAGTGAATTAATGACACTGTCAGCTTTCTCATGGCTGTTTGTCTTTCTTCTTTGGTTCTACTACACACTTATATTCAAACATAGTGATTTGTTATATTCACTCCTGTCCCTTGGCTTTTGAAAGTGCTGGCCTCAGCTCCTTTTGTCCCTAAGAAATCCAGTAGCACCCGAACACAACAGTTCCCATCAGCCCCTTCTGCATTGCATCTGGGATCAACAACCCAAACAAACAAGTAAATATGTACAAGTTTTATTTCTCAAATATACCTTCATAAGTCTTGGAGGGAAGCAAATAAAAGCTGTACAAACAAAAGAAAATATTTGAGTCACACATATAAGTGCTTGAGCTTTGCACATACATTGACACTTGCACATAAACACATGCACATACACATGAAAACGAACAGTAATATTTTCTAGAACAAACCTAAGGTACAACTTGGATAAAACTTGTACTTTCATGCTTGGTAAACAAGATCCCCAGAGAGATCAAATGATTTGTGCTAAGTCACAAAGCTTCTATTGAATGCATCAGAACTAAAGTGCAGGGTGCTTAATTTGGGAGAAATGAATATAGCTTTTCAGCTACAAAATATATGTTTTTAATGTGAAGATTTAGATTTAAGGTGATGAATTTAAAACATAGTTTAACATTTTAATGTTTGCTTGAGATGGGAAACATCAGAATTCAACTACTATCATAACCGTCCATCTGCCAAAGGGAAATTATCAACAATAAAATTCCATGACTACTCTATTTTCTAACATCAACTCCCTATCACTCAACAGACACACAAGGATCACCTCTCTAAATCTGACTTTATTCCACCAATATAATTTTTTTTACCACTATATGCATGATTTCCCTCCTTCCCTTCTTCTCTGCTTGTACCAGGGCTGGAACTCAGTGCCTTGCACTCTACCTTGGCTTTTATGGTCAAGCTTGGTGCCCTCCCACTGAAGCCACAGTTTCATTTCCAGTTTTTGGTGGTCAATTGAAGTAAATCTCTCAGATTTGTCTTCCCTGGGCTGACTTTGATCCATGATCCTTAGATCTCAGCCTCCTGAGTAACTAGGATTACAGGAATGAGCCAGTTCCTGGTTCCATGATTTCTAAAACCATCTATTTTGAGCAGAAATGCTTGTATTTGAACTTTACAAAGATGGTAATAAAATTTATTCTTTAACTCTCTTTTTTTCCCCCACTAAGCAATGTATTTTGAAGGCCAGTTCATGCTGATAAACGCAGTGAACATGTTTGAGTAGAGTAGCTTTTTACTAATGACCACTTCACTGTTTCTCAATTCATCCACACATACACGTGTGTGTATATGTGTGTGTGTGTGTTTTTGAACCGATTTTTGTTCTTTTACTTTTAATTCTTTTAATTCTTTGTATTTGATGCTAACAACTTGTCAGTTGTACCAAGTCTTATGCATGTCTCATGATAATTATATGTAGGAATCTAGGCTGAAGGTAATGCCCAGCTGTTTTGCAAACTGAATATATCAGGGAAACTCCCACAAGTACTGTCAGGGAGTCCTCAATGTTCTAAACCCTTATCAACACTTAGTGTCCCCATTATTATTTTTTTGCCAATTTGGTGGGTGGAGATTAGCATGTAAACTATTTTTATTGTGACTTGGGATCTAATCTAATGCTTGGTACCAAGCTTTGAGCTTTGTGTGTCTTAGGTAAGTGCTCTACCATTGAATAAATCCATGTATAATATAAGAGGATGTGAAAAAAAATCAAGGCATGTTATTCATTTTAGCCAAAATGATTAAGAAAAATCATGACACATTTACATGCAGAACCTGCTGTACTTTTGTAGCTGGAGAGGTATTTTCACACATTCAGACTGATGGTTGTTACTAAATTCAGCAATACCACCTTCATGTTCATTAATATTTAATAATAACTAGGAATTAATGAAATGAGGTTCAACTTCTGCATAGCTATTCATTTTATCCTGCTGTTTTAACACATCCTAGAAGAGAATATAGTAAAATGGAAGTTTCCTCTATATAAATGACTGTGGATGAAAGCATGTATTGACCTAAATAGACTGTGAAGGTGTGGCTGAAGTGGTAGAGCATCAGCATTGAGCGTAAGGGACAGTGTTCATGCTCTTGTGTTCAAGACCCAGTACTACACACAAAAAGAAACAGTAAGCAGATTGTGCTGCCAGGGTTTATGGAATTAATCACACCTTATTTTGTGATTTTTACGGTTCTGGCTCTGTTTTAATGCATGACATTTAATGAAGTTAATGATGGGCCACAGGCTTTCCTGGCTTACACTGTGGGATGTTTCTGCCCCCACTGGAATCTGATGGCCCCTTTCTGTTTTACCAGGATAATGGCAAAGGGATCCCAAGCATATTTCCACCTTCCCCAGAAACAAGTAAAGGTAGCTTTGCAGTATGAAAAAACTTTTCCCCAAGGAGAGATGAGTATGTTTTGGTATAAGATTCAGTAAGAGCCTAAAGTTCAGTAGAAATGAAATAAAGGTCTTACTGTATGATCACTGGTCTGAACACTTTGCACTGAGATTTGATGATAACAATCATCATTGTCTTAAGAAATTACTTTGTTTCACATGGCATATTGAAAATAATTAGAACAATGATATACCACTTTTTTCCATAACGTGGAGTTCATTTCACTTAGCATCATCTTATGTGGTCATATGGACGTATCTATTGGGTTATTATGATCTTTGGCTATGACTAACCTAAACATGTACTAATTTTTCCCTCTGAGGGAAATCATAGAGTCCATGTTTTGTTGGATCTGGCTCACTTCACTTAGTATGATTTTTTCCAAGTCCTTCAATTTCCTTATGAATGGGGCAGTGTCATTCTTTCTGATAGATGCATAGAATTCCATTGTGTATATGTAGCACATTTTCCTGATCTACTCAACTACTGAGGGGCATCCGAGTTGGTTTCATATTTTAGCAATGATAAATTGTGCTGTGATGAACATAGTTGTGCTGGTGGCTCTAATATGATCTTGCTTGTAATCTTTTGGGTAGATGCCTAAAAGTGGGGCTGCTGGGTTATAGGGGAGCTCTATGCTTAGCCTTCTGAGGAACCACTTTCCAGAGTGTCTGAAGGATTTTACATTCCCACCAACAATGTAGTAGGGTTCCCTTTTGGCCACATCCCCTCCAGCATTTGTTATTATTAGTTTTCTTGACAATGGGCATTCTTACTGGGGTGAGGTGGAATCTCTGTGTTGTTTTGATTTGCATTTCTTTTATGGCCAGTGATGTAGAGCATTTCTTCAAGTGTTTCTTAGCCATTCTCATTTCCTCTTCAGAGAAGTCACTTTTTAGGTCTTTAACTCATTTGTTGAGGGGGCCATTGGTTCTTTGAGGATTTGTTTTGCAGGAATTTAATTTTGTGTGTTCTATGTATATTTTAGATATGAGATATATGTCTGTTTTTTGGCTGGTAAAGATCTTGTCCCAGTCAGTGGGCTTTTTATTTATCTTGCAAGCTATGTCCTTTGCCATGCAGAAGCTCTGCCGTTTGATGCAGTCCCATTTGTCCAAACTTTCTTTGATTTGTTGCATTTCTGGGCCTTTATTAAGGAAGGTTGGTCCTGTGGGAAGTAGCCCAAGTGTTTCTCCTATTCCTTCTTGGAGTGTTTTCAGGGCATCTGAATTTACTTCAAGATCTTTGATCCATTTGGAATTGATGTTGGTGAAGGATGATATATAAGGATCTAGTTTTAGTTTGTTTACAGGTGTTGAACCAGTTTTGCCAGCACCATTTGTTGAAGAGGCTTTTTTCCATCCTATTTTTTTAGCTTCTTTTTCAAAAATGAAGTAGCCATAGTTCTGTGGGTTCATTTCTGAGTCTTCAATTCTGTTCCATTGGTCCTCAGGCCTGTTGTTGTGCCAGTACCAAGCTGTTTTTATTACCATAGCTTTGTAATACAGCTTGAAATTTGGTATTGAAATTCCTCTAGCACTGTGTTCTTTCTGCTTAGGATTGTTTTTGCTATTTGGGGTCTCTTATTGTTCCATATGAATTTCTGGATTGCTTCCTCTATTTCATTGAAGCATGGTGTTGGGATTATGATGGGTATTGCATTGAATCTGTAGATAGCCTTTGGTAATATTGACATTTTCACAATGTTCAGCCTCCCAGTCCAGGAGCATGGGAGGTTTTTCCATTTCTTAAGTTCTGCCTTAATTTCCTTTCTCAGGTTTTTAAAGTTCTAATTATAGAGATCTTTCACTTCTTTGGTTAAGGTTGTTCCTAAGTATTTTATGTTTTTTGAGGCTATTGCAAAAGGAGTTGCATTTCTGATTTCAGCCTCACTCTTTGGGTTGTTGGCATATATAAAAGCCATTGATTTTTGAGGATTTATTTTATATCCTGCTGCTTTGCCTAAGTTTTGGATCAGCTCAAGTAACAAACCATCCAAAAGCAATACTTACAAAACCATTTGGTGTAAACCAACTATACAACTCATGGGGGGGAGGGATGGAGGAGGGGGGGTGCAGAGGAAAAATGAGGGAGGAGGTAATAAGTTGGATTAAAAAATGTACTCACTGCCTTACATATGGAACTGTAACCCCTCTGTACTTCATTTTTTTTTGGCCAGTCCTGGGGCTTAGACTCAGGGCCTGAGCACTGTCCCTGGCTTCTTTTTGCTCAAGGCTAGCACTCTGCCACTTGAACCACAGCGCCACTTCTGGCCGTTTTCTGTATATGTGGTGCTGGGGAATTGAACCCAGGGCCTCATGTATATGAGACAAACACTCTTGCCACTAGGCCATACCCCCAGCCCCTCTGTACTTCATTTTGACAATAAAAAAAGAAAATAATTAAAAAAAACTAATTTGCAAAAAAAGAAATAATTTTATAAGGAAACACTGCCATTTTATAAGGAAAAATACAATTGGGTCATTTCAAGTATGACAGTTCTCCTAAGGACTGGGGGTTCTGGTTGTCAGATATGAATAATTAGAATAGGGCTCAAGTTTGAGGACTAGGTTTATTTTAAGATCTACTAGGAGCTCAGCATTTCTCCAAACAACTTATAATTCAGATCTGTGACCATCCAGAGAATCCTCCAACAATGAAAGACAGCAGCAAATGCTTTTGGCCCCGAAGCTCCCCTGAACAGGCCTAGGTGCTCTCTTTACTGATTCCTTCTTAGTTCTTTGCTCTCTCTTGGAATCTCTATCCACTTGATTAATGGACACAGTCTATATTTCAGACTGTGAGAGCTGTCAAAAGCCTAGGCAAACTGCAAAGGCTCTCTCCCCTCAAAAGAGAAGACTTTTCCACATCTGAGGTTCCAGATCCCACCAATCTCTCTATGAAAGCTGAGAGTTAGTGTGGATTTCCAGCTTTACTTTGGTTGACAGGAATTAAGATTTGACACTTACAAATTTAATATAGTCAAAGGCATTCTTCTGAATCCCTCTATTTTTAGTGTTTTTTTCTGTACTATTGATTGGTTTATTTATTTTTTTTTGGTTTGGCCCTGGGTATAAAATTAGTGCCTCTGAGATTTTGAGACAAGGTCTCCCCTGTGTAGCCCATGCTAGCCTCAAACTGGGTCCTCCTGCCTCGAGCTCCTGAGTGCTGATGTTACAGGTATGCCCCAACACATGGAGAGGTCCATGTCATTTATTACATAACTCTCCTCCTAGTCCACATCCCACTTTCTCCCAAGGTGAATTTCACCAATCTGCTTGTTGTTTGTCCCTCTTTCTCTCCATGTGGCTCCCAATGTGATATCACTAGCGCACAAGGGCAGTCTCTCTGCTCTATTTGGTTAATTAATCTCTGTATCTGTGGTTCTCCTTCTGCTTATATTTTCTAAATGAAGAAAACACTCACACTCTTCTCAGTTATCTTTCATCTCTGTATCACAATCCCATTAAACTGCTATTTCCCAAATTTGCTATAGTAAGGCATTCTATTTCCTCATTCAAAACATGTAACACTTCCAATGTGCATAATCCCATCATTTTTTCTCAACATATGTTCATTAATTTTGTATACTTTTAATTTAACCTAATATGATCCTTGTTTTATTACAACTGTTTCCCTTCTGATCATGGCAACCTAGTATTCTAGAAGGTATCTAATCTCATTTTATTGGTTTTACATGATTTGCTATCCTACTCAGAAGACCATTCAAGTACAAGAAAAAATATCAAAGTTTAATATTATCTGTCATCTACTGAGGTCCTGTTTTGTTTTAGGCAGATGATGACTTTATAAGTGTGTTATTTGTATTACCATTTAATTTTTCCAAGTATTTTATTCATGTTTTAGAGATATAGATATTGAAGTGTTGAATTGTCCAAACACACAGGAAGTCAATGGTGTAATCACTATAGAGATGATTCAAACATACGAGGTTGGGCTCCAAATGAAGTATTCTCTCTCTCTCTCTCTGTCTGTCTCTCTGTCTGTCTCTGTGTCTCTCTCTCGCTGTCTCTCTGTCTCTGTCTCTCTCTCTCCTTGTTTGAGTCAGCCTCAGTTGGCTTTGAACTCTCTATCCCTTCTGCCTCAGCTTCATTAGTGCTGGGATTACAGATGGGTGCCACCATGCTTGGCTCATAACCTGCATTCTTAATCACTAGTCTCTAGTTGTGAGATCTTACCAATATGCTAAATACTTCATTTTCTTTATTATTTAAAAATTCCATTTGTGAGCACATTTTATCTCAAATTACATCTACTAGGGTAAAAGCTAATTTTGGCCTGTGAAACTACATACATAGATTGGTGTGTATGCATACAAATGTGCAGACAAACAAGCACATGTGCAGAAACCATAAATGCAAACACAAAAATAAAATGTAGTTATGACACATTTTTCTAACTTAAAATGTATGAGAACAGATCAACAGCCCTCAGTCTTAGTCTATACACCACCCTGGTGAGCCCTTCTCACTTTTGAGTCATCTGCATCATACTTCATATTCAGATCCTGAAAGCTTCACGTGTAGATACTAAGTCTTCAATAGCATCCATCTCTCACTTGCTCCCACTTCTGACTAGAGATAACATTTCTATTTACTTAAGAAAAGAGAGTATATTAGGTAATATTGTCTAAGTTTCCTGTTTTCTTTGTTAAAATTCACTACATAGAATTGAGAATTATATTAACAGATAGTTCAAGGATTTAATTTATTCATTTTTATTCTTTTCTCTACAGACTTCATAAACTGTTATTTTAATGCATTTTATTGTTATTGTAGAGGTGCTTTACAAAAAGTTTACAGACCTATCTCAGATAAACAGTGCATTTCTTTTTGAGCAATGTCATCCCTCCCCTTGCTTTCTCCCAGTTTTTCCCTCCTATCCTACCCACAAGTTGTATAGTTCATTTTCAACAGTGTCTAGGGAGTATCACTGCTTCATTTGTTTACCCTTTGTCCTACCATTTCTGTTTCCCCCCACTTCTTAAATGCAAATAAACAAACAAGGCAAAAAGAAAAAAAAGCAAAAAAAAAAAAGAGCAGCAAAGGAGAAAAACTCTTGCTAACATTTTCTAGAGTTCATTTTGATAAATATTATTTCATATGATCATATGCACATAGGTATTATGCCTTTGTGATCCACTCCTAAGAATATCCTCCTTTGGTCTCACTATCTGTGAATGCCTAGAGACCTGTATAATTTATCATGTCCCATTGTACTTTAAAAAAATTATCTAGTGTGTTTACTTGTAGATGTGCGGGTCATTCTAGTTACTCACAAATGAGTGAAATCCATACAATGTATGTTTCTTTGTGTCTGGCTTACTTCACTTAATATAATTTGTCCAAATCTTTCCATTTGCTTTCCATTCTTTTTGATGGATGAGTAGAATTCCATTGTGTATGTATACCACATTTTCTTGATCCTTTTGTCCATTGAGGGGCATCTGGGTTGATTCCATATCTTGGCTGTGGTAAACAATGTTGCAGTGTACATAATTGTGGTGGTACCTTTAGTGCAGCCTTGTTTGTATTCTATTGGATAAGTTCCCAGGAGTACAATTGTTGTGTCACAGGGAAGCTCTATGTTTAGTCTTTCGAGAAACCTGCATACTGCTTTCCAGAGTACATGAACAAGTTTATATTCCCACCAACAGTGTAACAGTTCTTTTTGGGCCACATCTATGCCAATATTTGTTATTGTTAGTTTTCTTAATAACGTTTGCCATTCTAACTGGGATGAGCTAGATTCTCAATGTTGCTGGCAAAATTGGGTATCCACAATGCAGAAAACTGATGCTAGATCCTTATGTATTACCCTGAATCAGAATCAATTCAAAATAGATCAAAGACTTCAATGTAAGGCCATATATTATGAAAATATTACAGGAAGGGGTAGGCAAAATCCTAGGGCTTCTAGGCATAGGTCAAAACTTCACAAGTAAAGATCCAATATCACAGAAAATGAAAAAAGATTGGCTAAATGGGATTGCATCATACTGAAGAGTTTCTGCATGGCAAAGGACATAGCTAACAAGATAAACAGAAAGCCCACAGAATGGGAAAAGATATCTTACCAGCTATGTATCAGACAAGGGCCTCATATGCACAATAGACTTAGAGCTAAAAAAAAATTAGCCCCCCCAAGAAACCCTCAAAGAAACAACAACCCTATTAATAAATGGGCTAAAGACTTAAAGAGAGCCTTCTCAGAAGAAGAAGTAAGAATGGCCAATAGACACACGGAAAAATGTTCAACATCTCTGGCCATAAAAGAAATGCAAATCAAACTTTTATCCTCTTTATAGCCTCTCTAAATCAATAAATTCAGACCAAGAGCATAGGCAGAGTATAGCACAAGAATTCAAAGGCAGAAGCAATCGCAGCCAATGTTTATATTTTAAAAGAGACTTTTAACTCAGATCATCATAAGATGGGGCTTTCAGAATCCTTAGCAAGGCTATTTATGGAGGGATTCTTTATGTACAGTACACCTATGGTGATCTCAGATCAGGATGTACTGATATCCAACATGAATTAAAGCTATGGAGATGGGGGTAGGGTAGTGAGGCTACAGGACAGGTCAGAAGTCCTGGTGTGTGTGGAATGTTTGCTGTTACAATGAAAATTATAAACATCCCACAGCAACTTACTCTCTACTGAGAATTGTGTTTTATCTTTAGGGTGTCTTGGGTGTTAGGGTGTCTTGGGTGTCTTGCTATTGTTTCTACCTGGAAGTAAATGTGATCTTATTCACTTTGCAGGAAAAATGCTCTTATGATATATAGTATGATAATATGGTTTGGGAGGGTGAGAGGTAGGGAGAAAAAGTGGTCCTCTTTCCTTCCAGCTTCTCTTTAGTCTATTTGGCTTTCTAATTCCATGAAGATCATGGTCATAGTCGTATTTGTTGCTGCAGTGTCTTCATCCTATAGCAGAATGTCTTGCTGGCAGCAGGTGTTCAACATATGTTGGAATTCATTAATGAAAAGTGAGGAGAAAAGGGAACCTTATGCCCTGTGGATGGAAAGGTAAATTATTCCAATCATGGAAAACATAGAGAGATTTCTAAACACTAAGCCCATAACCAAAGGAAAGGAAGCCATTGTGCTGGTTTCATGTTTATTATAGAAGTAGAGGGTAAAGCAGTGATAACCAGAGACTGCGGAGGGTAGGTGGGAGGGGGAGATGGAAGAGGTTGGCAAAAGGTCTAGACTTATCATTAGATAGGAAAAAGAAGTTACATTGTTCTACTGCACAGGAAAGTGACTATAATAATAAATAACAATAAGCCCTCTTCTGCATTCATATCCTTTCCCACTAGTCAATTCTTGCTCTTATTTTCTGAGTTACTGGAGTCCTATTTAGAAGACATTAGCTATACTTCTTTTTCAAATGTTTTCTGTCAGCTTTCCAGGACTAGTTTGAAGGCTTCAGGTCTTATGTAGGGTCTGTGATATATTTTGAATTGAGTTTTGTACAGAGATAGAGGTCTAGCTGCAATCTTCTTCATGTACATATCCAGTTATCTCAGAGCCATTTGTTAAAGATGTTTTCATTTATCCAGTGTATGCTTTTCCTACATTTATCAAGAATCTCGGGGAGAATGGAGCCATAGTATCCAGCACATATCCTATGAAGCTAAGAAAATTGAGGGAAGGAGTTGGGTTGAGAGGGATGGGGGATTATGAGCATGAAGAAACAATAGTGAAAAGATGAAGAAATGTCAATGAATCACCTACAGGGTTGCCGTTTCTCTCCTGGGATTCTTACACAGAGCTGTGTTGGAGTGAAAGATGGTACTGAATTCTACATTTAAGCTTTTGAGCCATGAATAGCATCACACTCCTATAATCCCAGAATTTGGAAGGCTGAGGGAGAAAGACCTCAAATTCAAGTTCATACTGGGCTTAATAATGATTATTAGGCTAGCTTTGGATATATAGTGAGACACTGTTTCAAAAAAGTAAAAAAAAAATTTTTCTCCAATGGAGTAGCCAAAGATAGATAGTAAATGTTACATGCATGCTTCTAGAGAGTTCTGGCAATAAATTGGCCTGAGGAAAGTAAATGAAAAATGAATTATGAATATAGTTAGTGTTGCTATCTCCTATATTTTTACTTTGCTTCTTCCCTCAAAAATTATTTTTAAAAAACATTCTCCAGAGTCTGTTATTAAGTGAAACTAATACTTTCTTCTTTTCTTATTTGTGATGAATAACTTTTATGCTTTCAGATAATGCCATGAATTAAGTCAAAATCCCACAGAGAACAGTTTGCTCAATATTTGCTCACACTTTGATGGCATTTGTGGATCATTTCAAGAGACTGCAGTATAAATGACTAATTTTATCCTTGTGAATATTTGGGTCTTTCTATGTTAGTGACTGGTCACCTTGTGTTGTTATCTTTCCATCAAGTGTGCATAATTTTAAGTATATGCTAAGATTTCTTTCACATTAATTAAACTAGGAAGATGATATAACCAGAAGAAACCATTTTCAGAGAAAATATTTGTGTGTAAGCTTTTTCCTAACTGGAGTGATGAATTTGAAATTCTGAGACTTGGGCCACAAGTACATTGTTAATACATGTACCTAGAGTAAGAACAATTAGAGAAAAAGAAAGTTTGCTTAGATCTTTCTGAGTGCAAGCCTTTACCAAGTGCCTAGTAAATAATTGGGACTTCATATTGTCTGTTACCTTATTCCACGGACAATTTTTATGTCTGCCTTTCAGATCCTTTATTTACATATTGTTTCCTGCCCTTCAGATCCTAAGGAGTGTCACCCTTCCAAGTATATCTATTTGTCTGTATTGGGATAGGAACCTTTTAAGACTCCTGTGGTCACAGAAACAAACTGATCTTTCATGCTGTATTCGAAGAGGTTCATTTATGAATTAAGACGCTTATTCTTTGGTAGAAGTTGGAAAGAAAATATCTAAACTTTTTTTTTTCTCTTTTGTGTCAGAACTGGGTCTTGACTGAAGGCCTTAAACTCTCTATTGGTTTATTTGCAAAAAGTCAGTGTCTTACCCTTTGAGCAACCCCTCCTTTTCTGGCTTTTTTCTGGGTAATTGGAAATAAGAAGATCATATACTTTTTTCCCCAGGCTGGCTTCAAACTGTAATCATCTGACCTCAGCTTCCCACATAGCTAGGATTAGAAGCATGAGCCACTAGCATCTGGTTCTAACCTAGTTTTTCTATCAGATATTAAATAATCTAGAAAATTCTGTTTATGAAAATGGACTTGGAAAAATTTACCTTAGGTAATTTGTGGCTTTAACAGGATTAAGTCATCTATGGCAGTTCATAATAAAACAAGAAGTTTGTTGACAATTATAGTCTACAAAAACTAAGGAAAATCACTACTGTAGTCTGTTGTGAAATGCCTTCCTTGCAATTAGGAGGTAAACAATTGTGTGATTGGTAAATTGTGAGCCACTTCTCACCTTAATATGAGTGTAAATGTTCTGCCAAGGAAACACAGCACAATTATTTATTTTATGAAGAGCCACATAAAGTTCTCCATAAAGTACTAAGAAGACATTTTTTTGATTAATCCATTTTCCAGATGAGGAAGCAAATACCAGTGAAAGCAGATATTTATTGCTTTGGGAAGAACTGGTGGAATCACATTTAATGATAGAAAAATAGCAACTTTATTATATTTTTTGGGTTGAGCTACAAAATGTGCTCTGTATGCGTAGTATATAAAATCTCATTATTTTGCAAATTAACTATAAATCAAAATAAGTCTTGAAAAATCTATTTGTGATAACATCACTAGTCATGATGCTTAATGTCATTAGAGACTCTTCCAGAAACAATTAAATTTCATAATTTATGTGTTTAGTTTCAGTTTGTAGATATGATTCATTCACATTCTGATTTAGAAGACACAGAATTGGCTTTTAAATGGGTTGTACAGTGTAGTTACAGCTATAGGCTAGCTTTTCCTTAAATAATGAATGTTTATTAGGGTAAGATTTACGTTTTACATAATTTCTTTTGTATTTGGACTTTGTAATATTTAGAGAGAAAGTAGTTCCATCTCACCCATGGATCTGAGTCACTAGAACATTTCCACAAAGGACACAAATGCCAGGACACCTGCCATTAATAATGACAGCATAGACAACCTGGAATGATGGAGTGTGGACACATGCATAGTTCTTTCTTAAAGGCCATTGCATCTTTGTAGAATTTCATGATGTATTAATATGTCACTATACATTTAGATCCTGAATCATAAAATATATTCTAACCAGAATGCTTGCCAAGGTACTAGTGTCAGAATTGAAATACTGCAATGTGTTTATTGAACAACATGCACATAATGGGTAAGGCTGCAGGTATATATTTTACTGTGAAACCCAAGACTGATCAAACCAGAGGGAAAGAGAGGAAGAGAACTGACAAGCTCTGTAAAAACTCCAACTAAATGAACTCTTGGGCTCTTACCAATGCAATTCATAATGCAAATGTCAGGCTATAAATAGCTCCCTTTTATTGAACTCCTGCTGAATTTCAGTGTATTTTAGGCTCCTTCTAATATTATTTCTATTCTTTACAACTACTCTCTTAAAGATGCTATAAGCCCATTACAGATGACAGCACTGAGGGTCAGAGACATAAGAAACTTAGCTCAAGAAAGAAAATTAATAAATGTCACTACTTATTTTTGAGCCTATATCTACCCAAATGCACTATCTACATTCTACCAAGGCAATCTTTTTTCATTTTAGGTGACTTACTTTTGCTATTTTTCTTCTTTCTTCATATTTACTGTAATATATTGACTGCACAGAGGTGTTTCATTGTGACATTTCCATAATGCATACCATATTGCACAATGCATACCATATCTCCTGAACAAATTCACCCCTCTTACTCTTCCTTCCTACCTATTTCCTGAAACAATTCCATTGTTCTATTTTCATACATGCATATAAAATACCTCAGCCATATTTAACCTAATTGATTCTCCCTATATATTCATCCTCCAGCCTCCCACTGATAGCCCCTCCCAGTCGAACTTGTTATACATTCCTATCATTCATTTCTGTTACTATATATGAACTTTGCAAAGGGGTTTAACTGTGATATTTCACACATACATATATTGTACTTTATTCAGATTAAACCCTTGGATCTCTCTCTCTCTCTTTAACCATCTTCTTTTGTTAATCTAGTGTCCAACAGACTTTGGTCAGTTTCCATGTGCCATCTGTGCATAGATTTATACAGTATAGTTCAATATTATTTACCCTGTATAAGTCTCTTATTCTCTGCCCTTCCCCTAGGTTCCCCCATCAATCCCCAAATTAAAATCCTATTATATACACGTGCATATGTATCTATACACATATGTACATGTATATATTTTAGGTCTAGATTCTACCTATGAGGATCTTTCTTTCTGACCTTGGCTTCATTGAATATGATCATCTCTACCACTTTTTTCTTTATAATACTTCATTATTTGCATATAATACACTTTATGCATTCATCATTTGCAGGACATTTAGATGGCTTTCATAGCTTGGATATAACATTGACAAATGGTATTTCATCAAACTAAATGCTTCTGCCCAGTAAAGAAAATAGTCACTAAAATGATGCAACACCTACAGAATGAGAAAAAAAAATTTGTCAGCTGGACATCTGACAAGGGATTAATAATCAGAGTATACAGGGAGCTCAAGAGACTAAATTCCCCAAGAATGAGCAATCCAGTTAAATGGGAAAATAAACTGAACAGACAAATATCCAAAGGCATGAAATACAAATGACTAATAAATAGATAAGCAAATGCTCAAGATCATTGGCCAAAAAGCCATTTTGATTGCATAATGGCCATCATCAAGAACACGAACAACAACAAATGGTAATGAGAATGTAGGGGAAAGGGAACCCTTATACACTGTTGGTGGGAGGGTCACCTTGTACAACTACTCTGGAAATCAGTACAGGGTTCCTCAAAAAACTAAAAGTAGAACTACCATATGACCTTGCTATACCACTCTAACACACACACACACACACACACACACACACACACACACACGAATATAAGCCTGTATATAATAGAAACACCCAGCTCATTTTACGGAAGTATAAATTTATGAACAAAATTTACAGTAAAAGAAATAATATTTGCTCTTAGAAACTTGAGCTTAATTCATTACTAAAAGGCAGATCAATGTGAAGTATGTTCTAATGAGCCTTAATGCATTGTCACAATATTACATGTGCTAAATCAATCTTTGAGACAGATTACAAAATGTTAGTTAACAAAGTTGTCCAGAATATGACACTGTGGTGTTAATTGTGGGTTCCATTTTTATGTAATTTTTGCCTTCCATAAAAATACAGGTAGTATATGAAACAAATCTCTATGCTGGGTGCTAAGTTTACAGAGCATGACATTTCTTAATTATGTATGTATACATAAAACTTTTTTTTATGAATACACTAAGTATCACATTAAAATAGATTTCTCCTATACTCCAAAGCTAAACAGTCAGGTAAGTTATTTTTATGAGCAAAACAAAACATACTCTCTTTTCTTTATTTTTGAAAGCATTTTCAAACTCATGCCATATACCTAATTTAAATACACATTTATCTTTACTACATTTTCCAAATTTTCCACATATGATGCACGATTTCCAAATTCTCCTGTGTAATTCTTCTATGCTCTTTTTAAATTTTTTCTTGTTATATACTGGGGCTTGAGTTCAGAAACTTGTGCTTGGTAGAGCTACTGTGCTCTAATCTGCTGGCCCTTTGGGTAGTGGTTACATTTAGATAGTCTTGCTTTATATCCAGGGCAGCCCATTCTGAAATAATTCTATTTATGTTTTCCAATGTTGCTGGAATGGCAAGCATGCACCCCCATGCTTAATTCTTTGATCTTTGCATTCCAGGTAGCTAGGATTACAGGCTTGTGTCTGAACAGGCTTGGCTTCTTCTTTGTTCTTTTAAAGGTTTATTTTAGAACTGCACTGATAGCTTAGGCATGCAATCCTAGATAGGAGGCTGAAAGTTTGGGGATTGAAGTTTGAAGCCAGTCTAAGCAGAGAAGTCCATGAGCTTCCACCTTGAGAGAGTCTATTCTGATCTGATCATTGATTAATCTCCAAGTGGCTGCCCATTTGTCTTTTCAACAAAGTATGCTGAATTTTATTAACCAAACCCATTACTATATAAGAATCATCAGGGCTTGGTTGCTATTTCAAGTGCCATTCCTGATGCTGAGGGTCCCTCATTGCCTTTGGGTGCATTGCTCTGTAACAATTCCTTTGATCGACCCTTGCCTCCCCTAAGTAGCATCTCAGTGCAGCACATCCCTATCTAATGAGTGGGTTTCTTATGTCTGCTGTAGCATGTGTGATTCAGGACAGAATATAGCCCCCTAGTAGGCTTTATCAAATTCATATATATTGGAATAAATACTCCACTATGCCTATGGTTCTATGTACCTCTGAATTTCTCTTGATTTTCTCTGTGGAGTACTCTATATTTCCAGTATTTTCCTGTACAACATCTGAGCACCACATTCTTGGGTCCTTTTCAGTGGGTCAAATACTATATCATAAGTAATTATCAGCTTTCTTTTATAAAATTTTATATTCCTCTCTATTTGATCCAAGATCTTCAAGATCCCACCTAAACACCATCTCTCACTTTGGCCATGTTTACTAGCATGATTCTCAAACTCTTTCTTTATATAGACTCCCTTCTCTTTTAGCAAATCCAAGACTGACCCATGCGGATCATATGATTGTATCTTGTGGGGTGAGAGGCATATATCAAGATGGAGCATGTGGGGGCTGGGGATATGGCCTAGTGGCAAGAGTGCTTGCCTTGTATACATGAGGCCCTGGGTTCAATTCCCCAGCACCACATATACAGAAAATGGCCAGAAGTGGCGCTGTGGCTCAAGTGGCAGAGTGCTAGCCTTGAGCAAAAAGAAGCCACGGACAGTGCTCAGGCCCTGAGTCCAAGCCCCAGGACTGGACAAAACAAAAACAAAAACAAAAACAAAAACCAGATGGAGCATGTGTTTTCTGCCCACACGGGTCATATGATTTTATCTTGTGGGGTGAGAGGCATATGTCAAGATGGAGCATGTGTTTTCTGGCAAGGCAGAGCATTGTGCATTACATTTGTACAAGAAGTATAATTAGCCATAACTAAGTATACCTGATCAATGATTTAGGCTAAAGACACCCAAAGGAATCTCGAAACAAAAGTTATTTGGGTTCAGTGGCTGAGATATCCTTGTTTAAAATCTCAGGTTTCTTCTCCTTCTCAATATAAGACTTGACTTTATTGTGGATGACCAAGACTGACTAAAAGACTAGTTTTCTTATGGTTTAGTACAGTTTGATCATCAGTCTTTTTCTGTGTCTTAACAAAAGGAACCAAGTGTGTGTGCTTGTATGATACTAAAGAGACCTGGGCATTTTATATTGCAGGATGAACACATTCACATCCCATCCTCACTTCCATGTCAATCCTTCTCCATCCACAAACATGTGTCCTAAAGAAACAGAGCTTATTTCAGCTTCCCTTGAATCTGGGCCAGACTCATGACTGCCTATGACCAATCAAATGTCACGTAATTGATGGTTATGTTCCTTGACTCTGAGACCATAGGAGGACTTGAAACTTTCCCATTCTCTTGTCACCTGTCCACCTTGGGTGACTATGAGAAGCCAAAGCAGCACAGAACAGTCAGTCACATGAAGGAGAACTGAGGTGCTCTAGTCACAACTTGATGCTGATTTTCTAGTTATGGGCCAGGATCCATCCAACTCACTGATGAGCCATATTTTATAATCCAAAACATAAGGCTCTCAGATGGCCCCAAGCAATATTGCATGGATAAAAAAGTGGTCCATCTCTGCCCTGTCAACCCAGAAATCATGAGAGATAGCAAAATGGTCATTGGTTGAAGCTACTAAGTTACTCTAAGTCCCTTTTCCTTCTCTCCACCACCCTATATTTATTATAACACATCTAATACCTTGATTATAGATTTGTGTGATCTTACTGAACTATCAATGCACTGAGAAAACCCACATTCCTCTCATATTTCTAGTGTTTATTAAAGCATCTGCTGTAGGAAAGTTGCATAAAAGATGTCTTTTGAGCATTCATTGAGTACTTTGAAGTCCATGAATGACAGACATTATTTGCCCGGGCCAACGAGACTACCAAGCAAACATAGCCAAGCCTAATTTGAATGCTATGTCTCCCTGACTTAATTGTTTTTCTACCATGTTACTTCTGAGGTCAAGATGGATAGCAATGTATGTCTTGTGCCAGATGCTCAATCCAGAAAATTCAAATCCGAAACTGTTTATTCTTATCTCATGTTGAACATCTAGATAGAAGTTACTTAATATACTTTTATAAAATGGCATCTATTTTGTCCTTTAAGGAAATACTCTTCGATAACTAAATAGTACTTTTGGATAGTTAAAATTAAAATCTTTCCAGCCACAATATTCTTGTTTTTACTGAAACTCTTACTTTTGTTCCTCTTCTAATTAAATTACGTTTTTCCTTTTTTCTGGTTGGTAAAATTTGTATTGCTGAAGTGAGATTAAATTTAACTGTACTACTTTGTGGCTAGAATTCCATGGAGTAAGTAACCTTCTTACATAAAATAAATAGGGTTCATGGTTCAGCAACTAACACAAAATTGCTTTACTGTAACAGGAGAGTAAAATTTTAAGTGGAAAGATTCCCAAAGATCATGCAGTCATCAACTTCTTTTGAGTTGGGCAAGATCAGAGAAATTGCTTTTATTCAAATCTCTAAATCATGTCAATATCAGCAAAATGTATTGGTCAGATTTCTGTCACTATAACAAATCCCAGAGATAATCAGCTTCTAAGAGGAAAGGTTTATTTTATCTCACAATATTGTTCGTTTCAGCTCACGAAAGATTGGCCTCTCTTTCTCTGGTCTAGATGTGAGGCAGCTTATCATGGCAGAAACATGGTAGAGAAAGACCACTCACTACATGGCAAGTAAGCAAAAGAGAATGAGGAAAGGAGAGGGCTGGAGTCCTTTGGGCCACACCCCTAACCACCTCCCAATAGCACTACTTTTTTTTTTTTTTTGGCCCGTCCTGGGGCTTGGACTCAGGGCCTGAGCACTGTCCCTGGCTTCTTTTTGCTCAAGGCTAGCACTCTGCCACTTGAGCCACAGCGCCACTTCTGGCCATTTTCTGTATATGTGGTGCTGGGGAATCGAACCCAGGGCCTCATGTATATGAGGCAGGCACTCTTGCCACTAGGCCATATCCCCAGCCCCCAATAGCACTACTTTTGAAGCCATTCCTTTAATGTATGAGTATTTAAGGAACATTCAATATCCAGACTGTAGCTTATGCTTATACACCATTGGGCTAAATTAGTTCCATTTGCAGTTTTTGATAGGGTGAATAAATTTCTACATAGTATAGTTTTAATTGTAAGATGTCTTTCGATTTCAAAGTCAAATGAATGCTTTTAGTACTTGTTTCTTTGGTCTGTTAAACTCATCTCTTACTTTGATTATACAGTCTCTCTCTGGCCTGCTGATTCCTGTAAATTCATACCATGCCACAAATATTATGCAGGAATTTTTATGTTCTTGCCACTGAAAAGGGACATCTGCTAAGCCACTACCCATCTTCCTACCTGATGAGAAGATGCTACCTCTTTCTGGCACCAGGACCTCTACATCCACTGAGACACTGTCATCCTCAAAGTTCTCAGCTATTAAATATGGGAACACCTTCCCCCACATTGTAGATTTATTCCAAGTATTAAATGGAGTACATCAAAGCACCCATGGAACTGTGAAAGACTTTGTAGACAATGGTCTACTGTTTCAGTAGCTCTAAATCTGTACTGGGGGGAAATTACAGGAAATGTGTAATCTTTTTCCAAGATAGTGTCCTGAATATTGAAAGCTGAACTGGTGCTTCTAAGTTTTCCTCTTATCAATTCTGTATCTGCAGGCCATTCATCTGTCCCATTCACACAGTAGTTCTAATTATATATTTATTTAGTTTATGCTCCATTGTAATTGGGAATATTTGTTTACTTTTTGTGGTTAAAGCCACTTTTATTAGCTGTGGGATTGTAATAAGGCAGAGACATGCTATTATGCCTCCTCCTACTATCACTTTTTGTTTTGTTTTGTTTTTTTGCCAGTCCTGGGGCTTGAATTCAGGGCTTGAGCACTGTCCCTGCTTCTTTTTGGTTAAGGCTAGTACTCTGCCATTTGAGCCATAGCACCACATTCGGCCTTTTCTGTATATGTGGTACTAAGGAATCAAACCCAGGGCTTCATGTATACGAGGCAAGCACTTTCACCACGAGGCCACATTCCCAGACCCTTATTATCATTTTTTGTCATTATGTATGATCTTTACTTCTCAGAAGGAAAGACAGCTTCTAAAAAGAAGATGATTGGCAGTTTTTGAAAATATCCATTTCATTGTCTTTTAAATTGTTTATAATACAGTGCTGGACTTGAGCAATAGTAGTATTTTATTTTCCTCTCCTTTCACACTTTATTAGGTTATGTCCAGATTATAGAAACGATCTAGACAAAATGATCTAAGATGTGTGATACATTTCTCCTACATGCTCTCCTGCTGTATACAGGTTCCAGAGAATGAAAATATACCATCGTACTGCTGCTGATTGGGAATGTCCTGTTTTGACATAGCCCTATACTAAGTGCTGATATAAATCCAGTTCATAATTGCACAGAAACTGTTTTTTTCTGTCAGCTGCTAACTTGCAAATGTGAATGCTCTTCCAACCGTGTATAATTGAGTGTACTTAATCTTAAGTAGATCTGTGATATTCTTGGTTTTTCTCTATACAATGAAGAATGCTGTTCTTTGCTAAGGTTATATTCCCTATGTTATTTGCTCAAAGAAATGGTAAAATACAGTCAGTTCTATTTTGGGCATTTATTTTAGATCATGGGAAGGCATAGGGAGAGGTCTTTGTTTAGTTTTGCCTTTCAGGCTACAGGCACCTTACATAATTGGCCTGTATAAAACACAAGTTGTTCTTCTCTACTGTCAGAGATTTCTGTGATTTTGCTATATTTTTCAGGCCTTTCTGTGTTCATCATAGGTTATTTTATACTTTGATTTCATAGTAATTGATTTTATATTGATGCTTGTCCTTTGAAAGGGTTTGTTTGGGTTGGAGATGTAGCTTAATTGGGAGAGCACTTGCTTATATGCACCTGCTTGTATGTACAAAGCCCGGAATTTGATCCATGCTCCACAGAATAACAAAAAGACTTTTTAAAAAGACATGTATAATGGAATCATCTAGAGTAAGTATGGAGACATTGCACTCAATAAACTATTTTCACACTAAAAGCTATTTGACAGGAACTATTTGAAAGTAGACTGGTTTTTATCTTGTAATACTGTTAATCTATTGAATTCACAAGATCTATACTTTGATAGATTACCTTTGGTCAACCTATGGTGTATTTCTTTTCTGGTTGTGCAAGATGAGTATCCCTTTTCCAAAATGATGGAAATCAGAGAGTTTCTGATTTTGGAGACTTTCAGAATCCATAATATGTGCATATACATAATGAAATATCTTGGGGATGAGATCTATGTCTAAATGAAATTTATTTATAGTTCACAGTAATTGTACACAGTATTCTTCATACTCTTGTGCATGAAGCAGAGTCTTATAGTGTGGAATTTTTCAGTTGTGATAACATATTGGCACTCAAAGGTGTTGAGTTGTGTAACTTTTTGGATTTTTGGAATTAGGGAGACAACTTGTGTAAGATTTACTCTAATTTCTTGCTTCCATTTGCAGTGTTTTCTGTGTTCAGAGCAGCTGGTGGGTATGCTCAGCAAATGCTGTGTTAAATAATTATTAGAAAGGAAAACTGCCTTTATAGGAAGAAAATTGAAATGCATTCCAAACTTAATGCAACTGCATTTTGAGGTATCTAATGCTATTTAGTGACATTTCGTTTAGTCCTGTCGGTTAATGAATATCATTAACTGCTGTGTATTCCTCTCAAGTAAAATGTAGCCAACTACTCAAATGATTGTAACATTCAAGGAGCTATTGGATCAAGGACCATCTGTCCTACAGTAAACCTTTTCCCCTTTCTTCTCTCAAAAGTCTTTTGGTGGCTGCTACATCTAGCCTCTTCACCCAACCCTGGCCACCTGAGTTCTTTCTGCAGGCCTGCATCCTGATGCCAATTTAGCAGATAAGCTGTTTGAGCAGGGTTGGGAGGGGCAATCAGGGCTGAGTAAAGGAGAAAACGGGCTGCAGAGGACAGAGAGAAAAAAAACAAGGCTAGAGAATTAGTTCTGTTTAGTATTACATAGCCTAGTAGCCCTGCAACATATCTTAGAGTATCATATTGATTCCTCACATAATCTTGGATTCAAGTGTAACACAACATTGCTTTGAATAATTGAGCATAAAACATGTCCTAGAATTTAGCAGGAATTTAGTCTTAACAACAGAGGGAAACTGTTCGTAGATTTTTTTTTTTAAATGTATGATTGGCATACATTAGTTGCAAAAGCGGGTGTTGTTATTACATCTCCATAGATGTCTCAACCTCTCTGTCTTCCCTTAGAGACACACACACACACACACACACACACACACACACACACACACACAAAATGTCTTACTCACCTCATTTACCATCTTTCTTACCTTCCTACCTCCTGCTGATATCCCCTACCCAACAGAACCTGCTTTATTCTCCTGCTACTCATTTTCTTTAATGTATATTAATTGTACCAAGTACTTTATGTGTGTATGTACTATTTTAGAATAATCCTTTCTATTGCTCTATCTTTGTCCTTTTCCTATAGCCACTATACTTCTACAGCTTTCAGTGAGATGTCGTATGCAATCTTTATATATCTATATCTATTATATAGATTAAATATATTTTCATATTTATCACTCACCATCATTTTCTTCCTTCTCTTCCTTTCTCCTAGTCCTCCTAAACACACACACACACACACACACACACACACACATACACATTCACACATGTATATACAGAGAACATTAAATATCATCATTTAAAAGTATTTTAGAGGGAGGAGGTAACAAGTTGGATAAGAAATGTATTCACTGCCTTACGTATGAAATTGTAACTCCTCTGTACTTCACTTTGACAATATATAAAAAAGAAAAGAAAGAAATAAAACACACTTATAGATAAAAATTGTCATGCAATATTATACAGAAGAGAACATTATGAATATAGATTGAATAAAAGTAAAAATTATAAATCAGGACAAAAAATTTTAAAATATGGGATTTGAACTCAGGACCTTGTGTTATGTGCTCTGCCCCTAAGCCATGCCTCCAGCCTTTTTCAGTTTTAGGTTATTTTAAAGGTAAATTTTACATCTTTGTCTGGGCCAGTCTGAACTGTGATCTTCCTAACTATGCCTCCCACACAACTGGGACCACAGATGTGAAACACCATACCTGGCTCTTTTTTGAGATGAAGGTCTTCCTGACGTTTTTCATAGGATGACCTGGGGCTTTGATCCTCCCCATCTCTGCCTTCTGAGCCACCATAACCTAGCCTAGCCTATCATTGTTAATAATGAGTTTGAGAAACAATTGTTATTATCATGGTAAAATTCCATGTTTTCTAAATTTTAAAATTTCAAACTAATTTTGTAGTTGATCCTACAAAAGGGCCTTTCTGGTGGAACTTTTAGCACTTTGCTTTATGTAGCAGGTGCTCTAATGCATATTAATGAGTAACAACTACTCATGAATCCTGTTGGACAGTTTTAAATAGCAAGAGGGTTCAAAATTCAGAAGTATACCATAGCATTTCAACTTTAAAATTTGCTTACATTTCCAAATCAGGACTAATAGCACCTAATGTTAGTTAATTTAGGAAAAATATTTAGTTTGCAAAATTATTCAGAAGAAAAAGTAAAAGAGATGGATGAATCATTACTCCCAGAGCCAGGAAGTAATAGCTACATTTCTTATATGTGATATATTGAGCCATTATCCTCTATTGTATAATCATACTATAAAGCCTTCAAAGAATGCAGTATTGCAAGTGGCAGAGTGCTAGCCTTGAGCAAAAAGAAGCCAGGGACTGGCAAGAAAAAAAAAGAATGCAGTATTGTTGGACATAAGAACATACATAAATCTGTTTGTTCTCTATCTTGGTGGGCTTGGCCTGTAACTACTCTAAATAATTACTATGTAGACATAGCTTTTAGGGAGAATTGTGGTTCAGTTATAATAAGCCAGACCACATTTACTGATGGATGTAAACTTTTATTATGAGTGATACTAATATTTTTTATTTTATTCTTTTTACTGTTCCTGACTTTTTATTTTACAAAATGACTTTTGACCAATTCAGTGATTTTTATAATAGTAGTTTAAAAGTAATATCTTATAATGGCAAACTCTTAGTGCACCCCCCCTCCCCAAATGAGCCGTATAATGGAATTCTGGTGTTTTGGGGCCATGTATTCTTTTTAAGGATGGGGTGGGGTGGCACTGGGGTTTTATCCCAGGGTCTCACACTTGCTTACTCTTGATATTCTGTCACTTATGCCATATCTCCAACCTGGCGTTTTGCTGATTAATTGAAGGTTAAGAGTCCCACAGAGTTTCTGCTTGGGCTGGCTTTGAACCACAGTCTTCCAGATCTCAGCCTCCTTAGTAGTTAGGATTCTAGGCATGAACCACTAGCAGCCAGAGAAAATGTCTTTTTTTTTTTTGGCCAGTCCTGGGCCTTGGACTCTGGGCCTGAGCACCTTACCTTCCCTGGCTTCTTCCCGTTCAAGGCTAGCACTCTGCCACCTGAGCCACAGCGCCCCTTCTGGCTGTTTTCCATATATGTGGTGCTGGGGAATCGAACCGAGAGCTTCATGTGTAGGAGGCAAGCACTCTTGCCACTAGGCCACATTCCCAGCCGAAAATGTCATTCTTAATTTGTCTGAATTTTCCTCCATCTATGAAGCAGGATTACCCAGGCCTAATTGGCCTACCACCCATAGTTCTTTTGAAGAGCAAATATAGCAACAAATATTTAGTTTGAAAATGACTCCATTCAATGAATGGTTGGGCTTATTATTATTTTAGTTTGCACATAATAATAATACAAATGAAAATGTTTTTCTGCACAATGTATTTTTGTTCATCAGCTTAAGAATAATTTCCTGAAATTTAGTGGAATTAAGAAAAGTTTATAATAATAGATCTGAGTTAAACGGTAACGTTTTCCACATCTTAATGTCCTAGAGAGAAAATGAAGAGTATTATCACAGAGTATTATCACTTACATGTGGATATTGACTTCTGTGTAGGAACCTATTGGCTAAAGATGAGCTGAGCTTAGATAGAAGAGCCAATGTGTCTTTTATTGTCTAAACACTGAGCAAGGGACTCTGCTATTGAATTGTGGGAGAACTGAGGTTCTCGTCTCTCAAGGAGCCCTGAGCACTTTATTCTCCTGTTTGTGCCCCTCCATGCAGTACTTAACTGATCTCACTTTCTAGAATTATCCTGCAAAGTACTCATACTGCTGCTAAACACAATAATGACTAGGTACCACACTCAATTCTATGTGGTTGTCAGATCAGTGAGTACAGTTCTTTTATAGTGTGTGTGTGTGTGTGTGTGTGTGTGTGTGTGTGTGTGTGTGTGTTACTGGGAATTGAACTCAGAGCCTTGAGATTACTAAACAGGCTATTTCTTGAGCCATATATTCAGCCCTTTCATATTTTAATTATTTTCTAACAGGAGTTCACATTTTACTTATTTGCTTATTTTTGGTTTGAGGCTGGCCACAAACTTTGATCCTCTAACCTATGTCTACCTCTTACCTATGTCTTACCTATGTAACTGAGCTTACATAGTTGGGACACTACATCTAGCTTGTCAGTTGAGTTGGTAGTCTTGCTAGCTTTGTACCCTAGCTGGCCTAGGGTAAGCAGTGAGTTTTATGACCTTCATCCCCAACCTCATATACCTGAGATTGTTGGTGTGAGCCACAGTTCCAGACCTTCTTCTCCTAATTTTATATAAAAGAAAACTCAGGGGAAAGCAAAATCAACTATGCCTAAATTAGTGCTTGCTGTGTATTGTATTTTAATGGCAGTTTTGGTTAACATTATTTCTCTATTCAAGGAAACTAGCATCAGTAATAATAATAATGATATAATAATAACAATCTTAAAAATAGGAAATGTTGAAAATGAACTATGCAACTTGTGTGTGGTGATGGGGAGGGAAGACTGGGAGAGAGTGAGGGAAGGAGTTACCTTGTCCAAAAAGCAGTGCGCTCTTTACCTGTCATATAACTGTAACCTCTCTGTGTACCACCTTTATAGTAATCACTTAACTGGAACATTCCAAGCTCTGCTTCCACCTGAAATCAATATTTGGCATTTCGACCAATGACTATTAGGGGGTGCTTCAGCTTATATTCATGTGTAACTGGATTTCTTGCTTTGTACGTCATTTATCCTACTATTCTGTCTAAAGATGTCTAGTCTTTAAAGTTTATTTAGAGGATTTTATTTTCTAGGATGGTTTCTCTTGTGTTACAGTATGCAAATAAGAGCCAAAATGCTTTCCCAAATGGTCAACTTCAATAGGTGGAGTTAAAGAAAAGGAAATTTTTGAAAGCAAAGCTAATTAGTTTTTTCTGTAGGGCTAGTCATTCAAGTGTTATTCTCAGCCTTAGAGGAGCATATCGGAGATGCAGATGATTAGACTAGGCCTTGGAGCTGCTGAATCAGAGCATCTGTCAATGGGGGCATGTGAGTCGGTCTAACAAAGAGGGGTGCTGACATTGTGGATCTACTTCTATAGCATGATTTGTGGGCCTTGGGATGCAGCCATTCCTTCTCATCCCTCACCAACAACAGTGCTTGCCTGTCCAGAATGAAGCAACTCACTCCAATGCATTTGGGGAGTTGAGAACATGGACTTCTAGATCAGTGTCTGGATGTACCCTTAATGCCAACTTTTCAACACAGAGAGCATGCTAGTCTGGTTTCTTCATTGGCAGATTGGAACTTTTCATTATATTTGCTCCTAGAACCCCCTACTGTGTTGTCCATCATCAGGTGTCTCAGCATGCTTAACTTCTTTTATTTTTATTTTTAAAACAGTGCTGCTTCATTCTGTCCTGATTGATCTGCCATGTAGTCTTCAACTCTTGAATGTCCTCAGTTTTGGCTTAGTGTCTGCACAATGTCTACCTCTACATTTCTTCACACGGGAGGAAGACTGTTTTGTGTCCAATAGATGCTGCCAGCAGAGACTCCACCCTGCCCCAGAGAAACATACCCTCAGCATATTTATCTCATGTCCTTAAATTGATTGGCATAGCCTGGCACCAGTTGCTCATGACTGTAATCCTCCTAAGGAGAGCTCAGACGCGCAGGATCCTGGTTAGAAGCCAGCCCAGCAGAAAAAAATAATTTTGACTCTGTCATCAATTAACTAGCAAAACTCAGGGCTACAGACCTGACTCAGATGATAGAGCTCTAGCCAGGGGCAAGAAATCCAATTGAGTACAAAGCTCTGAATGTAAGCCCTAGTATTAGCAAACAATGACATGAAATAAAATAAAATATTTTAAAAATATGCCTAGGATGCAGTCAGAGCCAACCTGACAATTTGTTTCTCTGAGACTGGCTAAGCTCTGGGTGGCTAAACCCCTGATAGAAGCCTGCGAGCAACATCTTCCCATTAGCACATGTTGTAGAAGCAACATATACCATCTGCTTTTTGTTGTTGTTGAGAACAAGAACTTTCCTTTATGGTATGTCAAGGCCAAAATTTCAATGCTCTTATAGAATAATTCAGGTCAGCTTGTTCCTAGCAGAAAACAACCTGTTTACAACTTTTCAAAATCTTTTACTGTCTCCATTAGGCAAAACCAGAACACCATGCCTGAAGATGCCTGACACCTGTAGGTATGGTACAAGCACTGTGGACTCTGAGTTCAGGGTCTGACTATCATTTGTCAATCAAAGATATGCTTCTGTGCTCTCAGGGCTACCATGAGATGGGACATATCCAGCTTGCTTAGACACAGTCCATTCAAGTTGTCATTTAGAATGTACAGTAAGTAGGCAATACATAGTTATGCATAAAAGAGCCTGCGACTACACCTGTAATTTTAAAGAAAAGTGTTAAGTATTATGTAAGTCAGGATTAAATGGGTTAAGGTAGATTGTTGGCTTTATTTCCAACAACTTCAATAAAGGCTTTCTGAGACAATATGTGGAAAGAGGGTTCTTAAAATACCATAAAACAGTGAAAAAGAAAATCCTAGTCTCCAGATATGGTGACTGATGATACATCTCTAGTCCTGGACACTTGCAAGCTTGAGGCAGGAGTACAAGGAGCCTAGGAGTACAAGGTAAAAGGTCAGCTTAGGCATCATAGACTGAAAATCCATTCAAAAAACAAAAACACGCAAAGGAACCAGGTGCTGATAGCTCACGCCTGCAATCCTTGCTACTCAAGCGCCTGAGATCTGAGGATCATGGTCTGAAGCCCGCCTGGGCAGAGAAGCCCATGAGACTCTTCTCTGATAACTATTCAGAAAAAGCCAGAAAGTGGTGCTGTGGCTCAAGTGATAGAGCACTAGCCATGAGCACAAAGAGACTCAAGAACAGCACTCAGGCCCTGAGTTCAAGCCCTTCAACTAGCAAAAAACAAATAAACAAACAAAAAAACCCATAAAGGTAAGGAAAGAAAGAGAGAAAAAAGGCAATACACAACCAAACAAATACTATGCTTATATATTTTTAATTCAGTAGCTGTTATGACATTGGTCATACGAACTTTCTGAGCTTCATTTTTATCACCTGCTAGATAATATTGCTTATTTTATAGGAATTCTTGTTCTACAAGTGATGAATATAAAGTGAATGCCCACAGAGAGACCCTAAAAAACTCATGGCTATCATTTATGTTTCATGTATACTTAATGATTTCTGTTCATTATGGAAGATTATATTTATCTGCAGTCCAGACAAGATAATTCATTTTGGAACAAATCATGTTTTTAAAATTAAGGAATAAATTTTATATTTCAATGAGTTGTCCAAACAAATCACTTTTTCTGGATGTCTCTACAATAGGTCTTATTTTATCTGTAATACTCTATCTTGGATGGCTAACCTCTAAATGTTTTTTCCTGTTTTGAAACTGGGTGACTTATCCTAGGCAAACAAATGATAGAAAATTGATTTAAGCAACACAGATATAAGCAGAGTACAAAAATTCCTGTCTTTGTTTCCATTTCCAGTGTTTGTGAAGCGGATCATATTTATCTTCCACTAACAGCAATATTACTTTCAACTCCTCATTCCCACAGTCATCTTCCATCAGTTTCAAAATACTTTCTGTAATAGTTATTAAGTTAATACACATTTCAGGCTTGCTCGATCCAGTTGCTAAATGACTTCTGCAGCACAGAACAGGGACTGGCCTGGGCAATTTAGGCAGCACATTCACTATACATAAACATAGTTTTTCTTTTACTGTATTTGATTTCAACTTTTAAGGTGATTGGGAAAAGAGACGAGTGATATTACTAATAAAGTATGAAAGAAACTGCTTTACTGAAGTCTTCCTATTTCCCCCTGTGTTCCTGCACAAAAAGCAGTGAGGAAAAATTGTAATCACCAATAATTTGCATTGGATAAGGTTAGGATGATTTAAATAGTTTTTGTTTCAGTTTAATTTTGTTTATTGTTTGCTTCAGTTGGTATGCCAGAGCTCATAGCTCTGGCTTTGATCACATACTAAAGGTTTATAAATATTTATTGACTTTGAACTAGTATTTAATAGTTATTCATCCCTCCCCACTTCTTTCCTCTCCTCTCCTTCCATCTCCTTGCCTCCCCACTTCTCCCTTACCCTCCTGCTCTCTTTCCCTTTCCCCTCCCCTCCTTTACTCTTCACTCCCTTCCCCTCCTATTCTCCTTTCCTCTCCTCTCTCTTCTCCACTCCCCTTCTTTTCTCTCCCCTCCCCTCCCCTCCTCCTCTCCTTTCTTCTCCTCTCTTTCCCCCTCCCCTCCACTCCCCTCCTGGAGCTTGAATTCAGGGTTTAGGCACTATTCCTTAGCTTGTGTGCTAGTGCTCTTCCATCAAAGCCATAACTCCATTTCTAGCTTTTGGGTGGTTAATTGGAGATAAGAGATTCAGGGACTTTCCTGTCTCCTGAGTAGCCAGGATTACAGGTATGAGTGACTAGCACCCAGCTCATATTTCTAAAAAATAGATACCAGGAACAGCATATATGTGAGTATGTATTCTATCTAATGCCATGTTGTGTCTTCGAGCCTCTGTTTAGAATTTACACTTTATGCATTATTAAATATTAAATATAAGATTAATTAGAGTTGCATGTTGATGAATGACTGACGTATAAAATAACTTTTTATTAATATAAAACCTGCTTAATAGCTAGATTAAAGTTAATCTTGGAAAATAGTAGTTTTAGAAGTCTTTACCATTTTAATTAAAATTGTAAATACCAGTGGTTCCTAAAATACAGCCAGTCTGATCTACACAATTGCCAGTTTATCCTTTTGTATCTTAACATTTTAAAAAATCAATTAGAAAAATAATAATAGGTGAAATTTTCTAGTTTAGTTTTACCCTGTTAGGTTGTTGTACTACAGCTTAGGAAAACAAAAGAACAACTTCTTGCTACTTCTGTAAATGCCTTCAGAAACAAGGACTATATCTTAAGAAAAATATTTTGGGGCTTTAATATTCCATTGTAATACACAAATTCATGTTGACAATTTCATGTGATCTGTTCAAAGAGGATGAGCACAGGATTGGTATAAATAATACAGCTTCTCTGTATACAAAGGTAATAAATCAAAAATGGTAAATTATATTATGTAGACTTTAATAATTTAAAATGGTTTGTGTTAGAATTATTACCAGTCAGCTCTCGGTATCTTCAGGGCTGAAAATATTCAGAAAACCCTGTGGGTGTACTGAATGCATACAGCCTGGCATTTTTTTTCTTGTCATTATTTCCTAAATTGTACAACAACTCTTCTTATAACTTTTATGGCATACTAAGTACTGTAAACAAACTAACGATGATTTACGTCTATAAAACCATGCATGGAAGAAATGCAAATACTGTGTTATTTTACATAAGAGACTTGAACATCCTCACATCTGCTGCCCTCAGGGATCCTGGTATCAGTTCTCCACGGTACTGAAGGATGGATGACTGTACTCGCTCTGACTTGGACATCAAACACTTGCCAGGAAAAAACAAGCCTTCTGAAATGAAATAGGGAATACAGCCTAATGGTTGTTACATCCTAGATACTCTGCTAACACTTCAAATGATTTATTTACTTTACACAATCGCCCTATGGTGAGATATCTTGACCGAGACAGAGAGGCTCTGAGGATTTAAGACATGTCTTGATCATGATGGCAAATGAGTGACAGTGAGATCAAAATTCTAGTGTATCTGCTTCCATTACCTTTGTTGTTACTGTTTGACTCTATACCTTAAATCCATTGTGTCTTTTCTCTTTCTTTTTGGTTCTTTCCTACTGAGAAGTATTGCATACATAATATTTTTATTAGCTCAGACATCAAAGTATGCAACATAGGTTTGGATAGCTATGAGCTAAGCCCGTTTAGAACTACTTAATTCATTGAGACACAAAACTTTGTCCCCTGTCTTATCTGACCTCTACTTACCTGGAAGTCTAAGCCCTCATTCTAGAAGAAAGTGGAGAAGAAAAATGCAGTAGTTTTCTCTCTTGCATTTTCCGTTGGGTCTATTTTTTATTTACTCAAGCTCCAAACTCAGGTCATGTCTTCCCATATGAGCCAGCTAAATTGTAGCAGAGGGAACATTTGGTTTGGTTTCATAGACCCCTAGTACCAACCCTACTGTCAGCTGTTGTGATAGTTACAATTTTTCACCAAGTGAAGCCCAAGGACCTGTTAATGGCATGGTCTTGTGTCTTTGTGTATATGCATACCTGCATGAGCATGTGCATGCTGGTAGAAGAGATTGAACTTGGCCTTGAGCTCTTTTGCTTAACTGTTTTCACTCAAGGCTAGCACTGCACCACTTGAATCCCACCTCCACTTATAGCTTTTAAAAATTTATTTATTTATTGTCAAAGTAATGTACAGAGGGGTTACAGTTTCATATGTAAGACAGTGAGCACGTTTCTTATCCAACGTGTTACCTCCTCCCTCATTTTCCCCTGCCTTCCCCCTCTCTAATTCCGTACCCCCTGCCATGAGTTGTACAGTTGGTTTACACAATATAGTTTTATAAGTATTGCTGTTGCCTTGGTTTGTCTTCTTATCCATTGTCTCTTGATTTCGATATTCCCTTTCCTTTCCCTAGTTCCAATACATATATATATATATATATATATATATATATATATATATATATATATATACACAATATCCAGGGTACCAAAGTCAGTTACAGTGACATCAGGGTTTAAACCAAGGGAAAGAAAGACAAAAGAAAAAGGGCATAATTTCACATGGAATGTTGACAGTAACTACAGTGATAAACTGTTTGGTTCCATAACTTGGAGTTCATTTCACTTAGCATCATCTTATGTGTTCATATGTACATAGCTATTGAGCTATTGTGCTCTTCTGCTAGGACAATTCTAGATGTGTACTAATTATTCCTGATGAGGTAAAGCATAGAGTCTAAGTTTCTTTGGGTCTGACTCACTTCACTTAGTATGGTTTTTTTCCCCCAAATCCTTCCATTTCCTTACAAATGGGGGCATGTCATTCTTTCTGATAGAGGCATAGAATTCTGTTGTGTATATGTACCACATTTGCTTGATCCACTCATCTACTAAGGGGCATCTGGGTTGGTTCTATATTTAGGCAATGACAAATTGTGCAGGGATAGTCACAGTTGTGCTGGTGGCTTTAGTGTGGTCTTGCTTGTAGTCTTTTGGGTAGATGCCCAAAAGTAGAGCTGCTGGGTCATTGGGGAGCTCTATGTTTAGCTTTTTGAGGAACCTCCATACTTCTTTCCAGAGTGGTTGAACAAGTTTAAATTCCAACCAGCAGTGTAGTAGGGTGCCCTTTTGGCCACATCCTCTCCAGCATTTGTTATTGTTAGTTTTCCTGATAATGGACATTCTTACTGGGGTGAGGTGGAATCTCTGTGTTGTTTTGATTTGCATTTCTTTTATGGCCAGTGATGTAGAGCACTTCTTCATGTGTATCTTGGCCATTCTCATTTCCTCTTCAGAGTAGTCTCTTTTTAGGTCTTTAGCCCATTTGTCGAGGGGGCAGTTGGTTCTTTGAGGATTTGTTTTGGAGGAATTTAATTTTTTGAGTTCTAACTATATTTTAGCCATGAGGCCCTTGTCTCTTCTATGGGTGGTAAAGATCTTGTCCCACTCCGTGGGCTTTCTATTTATCTTGCAAACTATGCCTTTTGTCGTGTAAAAGCTCTGCCATTTGATGCAGTCCCATTTGCCATCTTTTCTTTTATTTGTTGCATTTCTGGGCCTTTATTAAGAAAGTTTTGTCCTGTTTTGCCAAAGTGTTTCTCCTATTCCTTCTTGTAATGTTTTCAGGGTATCCGCTTTTACCTCGAGGTTTTTGACCCATTTGGAATTGATTCTGGTGCAAGGTGATATGTAAGGATCTAGTTTTAGTTTGTTACAGGTGTTGAACCAGTTTTGGAGTGACAGGAGTTTAAGATGAGAAAATGACAAGATTAAGTAAAAAGTAATGCTCACTTGGCTTTTTCTCTTCTTTTAATTTTATGTGGCAGCATGGGAAAATGTGAGCTTATCTAACGAACTCCAAGTGCAATCTGGTATGATTTTAAAACATGAGAAGTTTGCATTGGAACGTGTTGAAGTTGTGCATTAAACCCAAATGGAAGACTGAAATAAGAACCGGGAAAATTAACATTGAAGTGTCTTGGTGACACTTTGTTTCCTTTGACCAAATGCTATTCTCTGACTATCCTGAGGTAGATTATTTCAGAAAACTGCTAGCTCTTGGTACCAAATGTCTTATTTCTTGGAAATACAGTCTAGTGAAGATATTCCCAGTTTGTGTCTCACTTGTGTTTTGCTTACTCAAGATCAGCACTATTTATTATTAACAAATGAGTACTGAAAACCCTGGAAAGCATCTTAGGAAATCCTTGGAGAGAAAAGAAATCTTAAATCATCACTTATTACTATCATGAAAACCTACTATTTCCCTCACTGTCAAAATCTTAATTCCTAAAAATTGATTTGTTTGTACTTACTTAAATATTATTATCTGATTCACTGATAAAGAAATTTATATTACAAAGCAGAGGTTGTTAAGCAATAAAAATGAAGTTTTCATTTAACAGCTGCATTTTCATGAATAATTGAATTGTATCTTTCAAAAAGCAATTGAAGACAGTGATTGAAGGCACTTTATTTTGAGCAGTTTTTTCCCCCAAATTCTTGTCCAAGGGACTCTTACCACATACAAATGTATTTTTTTGTACTACAGTTATATTGTGTGGATGTTACCATCTAAATAGATGATGAAAAAAGTAATCAATTTACTTTTAAACTTTTCTTATCTCATATTGTACCTTCAACAGCTCCTTGCCTCCTCCAAATTAAGGAGCCAAAGGTATCTGGATATGCTTGCTTCTTACAGTTTCACCAAGGGCAAGAGTTAGTACAATAGCAAAACCTGTGGCATCTAGTCAATGGAGACTTCTACTGAAGCTCATCTGTCTCACAGTAGGACATACTATCACTTTCTTCATTTGATTTTCCTCACAAGTACAGAGTATTTCTTGTCACCTTTCCATATTCTTCAACACAGTTATCTTTTCTACGCATTCATTCAGTAATACTTATTACAGAGCTTCCATGTACTGGTTGTATCTGGGAACAGAAATTCAAGATGAGTCAAGTAGACATAGAATTGCATGCACAGACTTCATGTGCTAGCAGAAAAGACAATAGCAAATTCGAATAAAAATGCTCTTCCAAATTAAAGTGTCCCTAAGCAAACAAACAATGAGCTCAAGAATAACTAACTGAGTGGGGAGAAGTTAAATAGATGATTATGTCACAATTCTTCAAAGAAATAGCCTTGGAGATGTGACCTAGGTGTTGAGACAGAATCAGCTATATGTTGACTAAGATTCCAGGTTGAGTACAGAATTGCCATGTTTAGGAAGTGGGGAGACGATGGCTACAATATAATGAGAGAAGGCATGAGAGAAGACACAGACAGCATGTAGGTATACTAATAAACAGATATCAGGCATATATGTCAAGAAACATAAAAAGGACTTTGGGGTCTATTTTAAATGGAAAGGGAAACCAAAATAGTGTTGAGTATACATGTGACACAATCTAATTTATATCATAAGATTGTTGTTTGAAGGAAAGCATGTATAGAAGACTGACAACCCTTGGAGGAAGAGGACTGCTCTGAGTAATAAAATACGATAAGAATCTGGTAATAGGATACATAAGGATGTGTGAATGAATTACTTGTGCATTTTAGAGATATAGTAGATACGACTTCCTGATGGATTAAGGTTGGGAGGTGAAAGGAGAGACAGGAAGGGACATCAGGACTCTAGGACTTGGACACTCTAGGTATACAGTATCCTGAGGCACCCACAATGCTAAGGAGAACTTTGAGATAATAGGCTGTAACTTAGAAGTAATAGTTGACCTAGGAACATAAAGATAATGTTTAAATTCATAGGCTTCAAAACACCTTAGACTGAGAATTTATTATTGATTAGAAAATTTCCTGTCATATATTAGTCTTTAAATTTTGAGCAGGAACATATCAATCATAAGAAATCAGATAGCATTCTCTTTTGCTCTGTTGCTCTTATAATGACATTTTTATAGTGTTCTAACAGAAGACCAAATGCTTTTTCTTCCCCAAGCATCTGAAATGTAAATATAGCCTTGGAGTAAATAAGACTCTAGCAAATCATTTCTTTTGAAGGCCCCATAGATTTATGTAAACCACTCTTGAGAAAACTCTGATATATCCTCACTCTGATTTTGGAGTTCCAATCATTCAATAATGGAGGCAATAATTCAGTCCCCATGGAAGTTAGATAAGTCATCTGCGTGTGATCAGTCCCCTCTCTACCACTTCAAGTAGGCATTTGTCAGTGGATCTCCAGTGTGCTTCCTAGATATGTGGGTGTCATTTTTTCTTTCTAATACAATATCAGAAGTTAATAATAAAAGAAAAAAAGAAAATTTTGGCAATTTATCTAGAGTAGTCTCCGTATTATAGGATTATTTTAGTTTTCTTTACTGATTTTTCTGTCATTGTCTATCTCTAGCAGGAATGGGAAATAACACCATTTATGGGCCATGCAAAATTATTTATATGGAAAAATAGATCACAGGATCTTGAAGGAGAGCAAATGTATCCATCTCTCTATGTATCAAAGGATTTCTTAGGCCATTTACCATGTGTGGCCTACCTCGGCTGAAGATTGTCCACCAATGAATGTGTTATCTTGCAATTTGTACTCAGGACTACATACTTCCTAGGCAAATTCTCTTCCACTTGAGGTATATCCCAAACCCTTTAGGATTTAGCTTATTTTACACATAGAGCCTTGCATTTCTGCCTAAACTTAAATTATGATCCTCTTTCCTCTGCTTCCCTTGTAGCTGATATTATAGGTATGCACAAACACAGCAAGCCATTCCTAAAATTTTGTTCTCATTAAATAAGTTCAGATGAACTCATTTTTTTCTGATGACTCTAATAATTGACTTTTTTTTTTACCAACAATCCCTGTCTCTGCATCTCCAGATTAAAGATGTTCCCTGAACATAAATGCCTGCTCTCCCTCAAAATTCTCTACTTAAGCCATTAGAATGATCCATTTCCTTGCTTTCCTGTCTTTCCCGTTTCTTTCCCTTTTTCCTCTATTTCATTGTGTAGCAGTCTTTAGCATTACCTTAGCTCTAATTCATAATTTAATTTTTTGTTGTATGTTGCAAAGATCCATGAACCTAGTTTGTGATCCATCCACCGTGCTGCTAGCCTCAGTTCTTCTCCTTAAGTCTCTCAGTTCCTGTGGAAATTAGCAGTTATCTTAGCTTGACAGAGAGACACTTCATTACTCTTCCTTTTCTTATTTAGTGTTACTTACAGTTATACTTTCCTTAAAGATAGGTAGAGGTTCTCTGAACTGTAATTAAGTGAACATCATGAAAAATACACCTAACACAAGCTAAGATTACTATAATGTCTCTAGGGTAATATAATCCTAAGGAACCACCATTATTTGTACAGTCTATAAAAATTAAAGCCCTATTTGCCAATGCCCGACTTTCCACTTGTTTACATATATGAAGTAAATGTCTATCACATTTCAACATTTTAGAATCATCATCTAGTCAGTAAGATGGCATTGTTTAAGTATTTATTGTAATATGTAACTTATTTAAATACAGTCATTTGTTTTTATATCTTTTTTTTACTCACATACCTCTTATTTCTCAATAAGACCATTAAACTTTTTTTTTCTCCTCTTCTTTTCTTTCTGGTTTGGTGGTCTAGATGATTTGAACTCATAGACTTGTGTTTTGTTCACACTATACAACTTCAGCTATAGCCCCAGTCCTTTTTTTATTTTTTTAGTTATTTTTTCCTCATAGAGTTTCACATTTTGGCAGGAGGGCAGCTTCAGATGCCAATCCTACCTCCTGTGCCTCACACATAGCTGGGATGATGGACATGAACACCCATGTCTATAGATTGTAGCTAACATTTTTTTTTGCCAGTCTTTGGGCTTGAACTCTGGGCCTGAGCACTGTCCCTAGCTTCTTTTTTTTTTTTTCCAGTCCTGGGGCTGAAATCAGGGCCTGAACACTGTCCCCGGCTTCTTTTTGCTCAAGGCTAGCACTCTACCACTTGAGCCACAGCACCACTTCCAGCTTTTTCTGTATAAGTGGTGCTGAGGAATCGAACCCAGGGCTTCATGTATATGAGGCGAGCACTTTACCACTAGGCCATATTCCCAGCCCTGTCCCTAGCTTCTTTTTGCTCAAGGCTAACACTCTACTACTTGAGCCACAGCCCCAGTTCTGGGTCTTTCTATATATGTGGTGCTGAAGAATGAACCTAGGGCTTTATGTATGCCAGGCAAGCACTCTAACAGTAGTCCATATTCCCAGCCCCTGTAGCTAACATTTTCTTTGTCCTGTCCTCCAACTATAATCTTCATAATATTAGCCTCCTAAGCTGCTGGAATTATAGTTGTGAACCACTAGTCCAGCTTAAACCATTGAATTCTTTGTCACTATCCAAACAGGCTAATTAAATGCCTTGTAGCCATGTTTATATAGGCCCAATAAATGCCTTTGACTGATTGAAACCACCTACCTTTCCACTCAACCTTGCCCCAGCATTTCTACATTCTATCATTTCTATCCATTCCTAAGGTTTTTATTACCTTTGCAGTGAGAGTTTGTGTAGTTAGAACACAGTGGGTGTTCAATAAATATTCAAGAGGAACAGTGCAATCTCCATTCTCATGGAAATCTCTCACTGACAAGGGGTGCTAGGATGGTAGTTTAGTCTTATTTATCTCTGAGTGTTAAAGCAGCAGTATCTCTCACTACAAACATTCTTGCTCCACAGATTTTATACTCTAATTACCTTTTTATGTAGCTTTGATGCTTCACCATTTTTCTTTCTTTGCCTCATTCCCTTCATTTTAACTGCCCACTCCTCTACCATAAGCACAAACTAGCTTTCTGTATGCTTATTTTCATCCTTTCATACTTACATCGAGTATTCTCCCAGGTAGACATTTTCTAGTGGTTTCAAGAATTGTTACTGCCCCATTCTCCAGTCTTCACCTGTAATGGACCTGCATGAGCTGAGGGACAGAAATATTCCTGTACCTGTCTTCCCATTATCACTTGAGTTACCTCTTGACCAGATATGTTCTTTTAGTCTGGGCCACATTTGTTGAACTATCCAGAGATGAACTTAAAATACCTCTGTCACTGTAAGTCTTGCTTTTGCATATTGCTAATGCAGCATTAATTATGATGGACTGCGGTTTTATTTAATAATTTGCCCTACCCAGTGGACTGTAATCTGTGGAGGGGATATTTTAGTCCCAAAGAGGTCATGTCTATCATTGTAATCACCCCTGGTCTCAATTACACTTAAACACTTTCTGAGGAAATGATCCTTAGCTTTCAGACACTTCATCAACCCGCTTCAGGACACTTCCTAACTTCAGGCAGCTAAAGCCCTGGTTTTCATCTTACATATTTCTGCTTGGTTTTTTATGTTCAGAACATTTCACAGGATTTCCTCTAAAGATCTACAGAAACCTCTTATTCTCTACAAGAAAAATTTGCACAATAGTACATTATTGTGATTTTGGAGACATATTTATCCTAACTACTCCACAATTAATATGGGATTATCATGACTGAGGTGATGAAAGTCAATTGTGAAAAGTGAATTTACTTACTATTTAATTATATTTAAGTGTATTTTTGTTTATCTTGCTTAAGAAGTCTCGAGAGGACAACACCATTGGATATGTTTGTGTTTTTACTGAAAACGCTTTCCAATTTTACCATTGGTATCCTATGCTTTTCATAAGATCCAAATTGCACATTCCCATGTCTCTTATTCCATCAGTCCATCCATCCATCCATCCACCTGCCTGCCTGCCTGTCATCTATTTAATATGGTAAATTATTATTGTAGTAACTAGCAATTTGCATCTGTCCTCAGATGTGGCCAACAACAAAGGGGCTTCCTGCTAAGGGATGGACAAAATGAACATATGTAAATGTTACACTTGAATAATATAATAAAAAGTAAATAATCAGATACTAGTTTGTCCCAGATTGTGAGACACTCTGATTAGCATATTAAAAGAGCTAATTTATCTAGAACACTGGGGGTGGTATACCACATCTGATCTTGAATCATCACAGAAAAAGTAACATTGTCTCACCATGCCTTTGGCATTTTCCTTAGTCATAGTTTGCCTGCTGTCTGGTATCTGAGAGGACATATAGGAATGTGAAAGTGATACAAAGAAAGGGAAATCTGGTGGTCTACTTGTCAGTGTCAGTAAGTCTACGTTCTATTTCTGGCTTTACCCTCCCTTCCTGGCTGCAGTCCAGGCTGCCTAAGCTTTCATTATTACTTATTTTATTATATTGTATTGTTTTTTAAAGTGATTATTTCCATGGCAACGAGGCACTATTCCAGGCATCAGGGAGGCATGACAGCCACAGTGGAGTTGGGACTCAGCAAGGAAGATAAAGGGAATGGAGAGAAAAGGAATGGGGGCAGGAAGAACTCTGACAGCAACGATGCAGCCTATTCCAGAGGGTATTGAAGATGTTCTAATATCTAATGGCAACCATTGGAAAATTTTGGTTTATTTGTGTCTATTAGGTCAGCGAATAAGATAACTATGGTTTTGTTTATTTTCTAGCAGTACAGAAAAGTAGAACACTCTCCCAAGATGACATTGCTGCTTAAGTCCCAAGGTTTAGCTATCAGACAACACTAGTAAGTAGCATTCTTCATTTGGCTTAACTGACATCTGTAACCATTTTCAGTTATCCAATTAGTGGTGCTTAGGTAGTTGAATGTGAAGATACACAGAGAGAGAGCTTAGAAGAGTGAAATGTGTGTTTTGCTCATCTATTCCCTACACAAATTCAAGGAAATGATTCAGAGTTCTTTATCCTTCTTAGATAGGACCCATTGAAATGGCTGCACGTAACATTTTCTTTTAAGTTTGAAGGATTAATGTGCACATAAAGTAGGTTTGAGTGAAGATAGAATAATTCAGCTTTTCCAATCAATATCATGATATTTGGCCTTTTTCATTTTGCCAGTTATTCGAGCTCCATGTGTTCTATACAGCACAGTCCCAAGCAATTCTACTTGTTCCTCATGTAATAAGTATCTCCATGAAGTATACACTATCCTAGTTGTATTAAAGGGTGTAGTTAGCTTTCTACAGATCCACACATAGCTTGTACAATGCATGATATCTTAGAATGCATGAATTATAGCTACTAGTTCACTTTTATTTGTAGCCCACCTCTTGCCATTAAAACAGACAGAAACTTTACATCCCAATCACATTAGGATTTACCTTCAAATTTTAATTATAGAAAGAAAAAGAAAATAAATATAATGAATGCCATGAAAATTCTCTTCATACATTGAATATTTTAAGATCAAGTATGTGATATTTTACTCATTAATAAATATGCTTGCATGCCAGTTGAAGTTTTTAAAATTCCAGATAGAATGACCTTACAATTAGACGAATATTACAACATTATGCTCCAGGTGATATTTTAATGTTTTGTTTGTGCTTTTGTTCTGTCTTGAATATGATTCAGGAATCGTCAGGACGTTTAGCCTTTATAAGAAGGAGGAATGAACCTGACTTCAAATTTCTTCGTTAAACTTTTTTTGGCAGATTAGTAACTTGACCTCCATTAGACAAAATAATATGGTGAAAAGAAATGGCTAGAAATTCTGTATAAATTCTGAATACTGTTACTAAAATACTGGCTGGCCGTACACATGTTGTTTTCTTTTCAAGGTAATGAAATGAAGGTAATGAAACTGAAATGGTGCAGTGTGTTGCCATTTAACCTACGTTGGTGACATGTAGTGTCAAATTTATGTTTGATTTAAACAATTTCAGGCAATTAATTCCATTTTTCTTTATTTGGCTCTTATTATACTCTAGACAGTATACCAAAGGTACAATTATGTACATGTGAGATAACATTACAAAATAAATTGTATAGAATGTGCCCTATACTAAAAATAGATTTGTATTTAAAAATAATTATTTTTATTGCAAATGTGATGTAAAGAGGGGTTATAGTTACATAAGCCATGTAATGAGTATACTTCTTTTTGAACAGTGTCACATTTTCCTTCATTTTCTCCCAGTTTTTTTCTTCCTGCCCCTCCACAAATTGTATAGTTTATTTTCAACACAGTGTCTAGTGAGTATCACTGCTGCATTTGTTCATCTTTTGGTCCACCATTTCTGTGTTCCTCCTTACCCTCCCTAAACTAGATTAGTCTTCTTATCTTTGAGTGTTAGCATGAAAATCTTTTAGTTAAAATAATGAGCTAATGATCAGAAATGCTCGAAAAGGATTTTTTAAAAAATTGCAGTGTACACAAAACACATGACTTCTCAGTTGATCACACACTATGTGTGTGTGTGCATGTATAATTGTGATGTCATAAGGTTACATCACCTTGTGAATTATAGCCACCTTAGTTTGTGTATGTATAGCCAGAGATGTTTATGCAATAAAATTACATAACCATACATTACTCAGGCTATACCTCATAGTCAAGTAATGCACACTTGTAACTGATTCTCCTGGAAATTTCTTCCTGAAGTTTGATTAGTCATTTATTAAACAACTTTACTTGAACAGGCATCAGTAGCTTATGTCTATAATCCTAGCTAACTCAGGAGACTGAGATCTGAGAATTATGATTTGAAGCCAGCCCAGGAAAGTCAGAAAGACTTTTATTTCCAATCAACTAGAAAAATAACTGAAGTGGAGCTGTGGCTCAAGTGGTAGTGCACTGGCCTTGAGCAAAAAAACTCAGGACAGCACTCAGGTCCTGAGTTCAAGCCCTAGGACCAGCAAGAAGAATGAAAGAAAAATAGGGGGGTGGGCGTGAAAAGAGGAGGGAGGAAAGGAGGGAAAGAAGGAGGGAAGGAAAAAGAAAGAACAAACTTTACAAAACAATTTCATACTAAATAAAAATAATAAAATTAGCACAAAGCTATATGTTTTTATTGGGTCAATGAATTTTCTTTAAGAGCTGAAATAAAATTCTTCATCACTTTCAGTGGAAGTAGTTAACTCTGGAAAAGATTTCCAAAAGAATAAAAGAGACTAACCTAGTTGAAAAAAAATTCAACAACTTATAGAATCTAATAATGGTGAACCTTTACTGAATGCTTAATATACTTAACCTTTTCAAAGTACTGCAAGCCTAAGCGAAAATGCATCATTATGAATACTTGTGCAGCCATTAGAAACTCATTGAGGTATGCTTGCAAATGGGGTCAAAGTTCACTGACTTATGGCCAGGAAATGAAGTCCAGGCAAATTTGACTGTAGAGCCGGGTCTGTGGACCACCCCACTCCACTGGATAACAGAAAACACTTAGGAAAGATTCAGACTGCCTGGGAAGAGACTCCAGTACAGAGGACTCAAGACAGATTTCACAGAAATGGTGATGTTACAGTTGTGTTTTGGAGGTTGAATAGAATTTGCACACACCTGAGAGTGAGTGAGGAATGCTGAGTGCCAAAGGAACAGGAAGTGAAAGACTTTTCTGAGGTCAAGTCCCATCATATGAGACATGGAGTGATAAGTAAAAGGCATAACAAGACAGAATACAGGAAACCTTGGGTATGAAACAATAGGATGGCATAATTGGTACTGTGAATGGAAGGGTTTTTAAAAAAACTTCACCCCATGGAATGTTATTTTGATGGTTTTGAGCTGAATGTGAAATCTATCAAGCATTACCCATGAACTGTCACTTTGAAAATATGGTACCTGCATATATTATAGTAAAAATTCATTATGAGGTATTTATGATTATTTTTTCATTTAAAATATTTTCTATCTATCATCTATTTGTGTACCCACCTTTCTAATCATCTCTGAAAATAATTTTAAGTGCACCTTCAATAGAAGAATAGCCATACTTTTATTAAAGTTCTATTCCTTAGAGAACTAATCACGCCATTTTTAATGTGGGAAAAATTTCAATTAACTACTTTTCAACCATTTCATATAATACCTGCCAAATATACATATCTTTGAATAGTACTAGCTACCTAGTGTTGGGAGCTCTTTTAATTTAAAATGTGTTTGCCTTATACATGAACACAACTACTTTATTCATATCAGTAGTGAGGGAAAATTCATGTATGCACCAGAGTAGAACTGACCTGATAACTACATCTTTAAGCTGCATTCAGGAATATACTTCATGAGAGGCTGAGTGTTGATGCCAGGACAGAGAGTCATATGACAAAGACATTTACCCCTGGTTTGTCTGAATAGAGAAAAAGAGATTAGCCAATTATCATACAAGTCAAGAGTTGAGATCCCTGGGAAACATATGATGATCTGGCAATGCTGAAGAGGAATGGGAAGTCAGGGGTTAGTTAACCTCTGACCACCTGCCAGATTTACATTCTCCTCTCAATGCTATTTCCTAAATGTGAAGGTTCCTGTATTTCTGAAGACTTGAAGTATGTCCAGAATGTAATCAGCATGTACTCAGATCATCTTTAGTGCATAAGAAGAGGGAGTGATTTGTGAAAAAGAAGAGAGAGGCATGGGGGTATACTGAAATCTATTTTACACGTTTTCTGTTACTAACATCTTCTACTTTTATTCTGATTCTACTTTTATTGCTGACTTAATCTCCAACCAAAGGCAAATGCTCATGATTCTTCTCTGAACTTGCTGCATTGGCAACTTCATAAGGTCATTGTATTTTTGAAAAGGTAGTTATTTTACTATGTTTGATAGAAACTAAACTAGAATAATTTTCAAAATGTTTCTTTGATTTCACCAGAGAGTAATACTCTGAACTTCTTTAAAGATTGTATTTCTGTGATTTATTACTCATTATGAAAATACTTAGACCACCTAATTTTACTCAAACTTATTAATTATTCTATTCCTGGAAGTGTATTTGTTTGTGAAAACTATAGCATGCCAACAATAATACTTTACTTGTATCATTTTTTCCCCATGTGATGACTTATTAGCTTTAAACTTGAGATTGTGTTGTTATACTTACTACATGTACTTTATTTTGAAATACCTAAGTAGAGTATATTGATTTTTTTCATTTTTCAAAAATAAACTTAAAGTTTGAAATATATAGAATCTTCTTTTATTTAAATATTTTATTTGATCTCAATGGCTTATATTGGAATGTATACTTACGTTACTTGTTTTCATTAGATAGGATTTAGTTGCCTGTAGGAAGTACTCTAAGAAATTCACTGTGTTTCTTGAATGTCTTTTGAATTCTAAGCACCTAGAAAATTATAAAAATTGGAGCACTTTTCCTCTGCCCTAAAGAAAGTTCCAATGAGGTGAGTTATATCCTGACAAAGTTACTGTTTTACACATGGAAATATCTCCCACCTATACTTAAGTTGTTTGCAGTCTTTGGTGAGGGATGTCTGGAGTGAACTGGGATTGAATCCTAGGCCTTTTGTAGAATTGGAGGAGAAAAGGAATTTTAGTATGCCTTGGAAGTTGAGTAGACTTAGAATTTATAGAGGGACAATCCAAGGGGCTGAAATAGAAGACACAGAAAGACACCGAAAACCAGTCAAATTAGTTGCTCTAGGAAAAGTAATAAAGAGCATATGTATATTGCGAAAGGTTCAAACAACAAAACTAAATGTGAAATACAAAATGAAAAAATATCTGTTCTTAAGCTTTTACTTGGTCTCATCACCCCGTCTTCCACTTAGCCTTTATCATTTGCTATAGATGATCATAATTTTCATATTATTCTAGAATGTTTCTCTAAAATATAGAGGACCTATATCTGTAGATATAACCAACTCTAGGTAGAAAAATATTCAAGAAAAAAACATGTCTGTATTGAATATGTATTGACTTTTTTTGTTCTTGTCATCATTACCTAAATAATAAAGTATAACAGCTATTGATGCAGCATTTACATTACATGAAATATTATGTCATCTAGAGTTGATTCAAAGCATACAACAGGATGTGTGTTGGTTTTATGTAAGTATAATGCATTTTATATACAGGACTTTATATCCACAGATTTTAGTATGTGCAGAAATCCTGAAGTCAACCTCCCATGGATACTAGTAGATGCTGTCGGTGTTTCACGTTTGCACACAGTCATATACACACAAATGTGCACACACAGAGCAAATATATAATTCTGTAGCAGAGAGTCAATTTAATTATTGTCCTAAAGACATCTTCAGTAAGTGTTAAGGAAATTTGCTATTCCTGAAAAAAAATACTCATTCTTATAATATTTTATGCATGTGTAATTATGCTTATATATTGAATCCTAATTGTTGAGTGTTTTTTAAATTCATTTTTTGCCAGTCCTGGAGCTTGAACTCAGGGTCAGGTGCTGTCCCCAAGCCTCTATGTTCTCAAGGCTAATGCTCTACCACTTGAGCCACAGCACTGCTTCGGTTTTTTCTGATTAGTTTATGAGAGATAAGAGTCCTATGGACTTTTCTACCCAGGCTGGCTTTAAACCATCATCCTCAGATCTTGGCCTTTTGAGCAGCTAGGATTGCAGGTGTGAGAGCTACTGGTGCCCAGTTGGGAATTTTCTCTTTTTATCAAAGGTACATGTTCTTTTTTTTCCATTTAAAGGTTAATGTTCTTTAAATTTCATGGTTTATTTTTTCCAGTTGTGGGGCTTGAACTCCGGGCCTGAGCACTGTCCCTGGCTTCTTTTTTGCTCAAGGCTAGCACTCTACCACTTGAGCCACAGAGCCACTTCCGGCTTTTTCTGTTTATATGGTGCTGAGAATTGAGCCCAGGGCTTCAGGCATGCAAGGCAAGTGCTCTACCGCTAAGCCAATTCCTAGCCCCATATTCTTTAAATTTTGATGAATATAACTGAAAAGCCTTCCAAGTGAAAATACCAATTTATACTTCCACCAGGAGTGAATGAGATTATGCATTTTCTCTTCTTTTACCTATTTGATTAATAATTTTTCCCTTGGCATCCTTTAAACATTCCTATATTGCTTCAGTGGTGTAGATTATATGGTTTAGAAGAAAGTAATAATTTATATGTCACAATATAAGAATGATGTAAAACACTTTTCATGAGTGATTGAAGATGAAATTAATTTAAAAATCTGAGGAGTGTTGTCTCTTCAACAGAAGTTGTTTATCCTTTAAAGGAAGTGTTTATTACCCATCTCACTGAGATGAAAATATACTCCATATTTTCCAATAAATATGGCCACTCTCTAAATGCTTTAGAGCTTTTATAAATAATTAACATTTTGAAGCAATGTATTTATATGAAAGATAATTTAAAATTCAATAATAACCTCAGAGGAATAGGTTAGTCTTTTTCTATTTTGAATTCAGTCTTCTTTTAAAGAGTAGAATGGTAGTAAAGGCTGTCTCATTTTTTTTAAAGGCAGACAGAAGTACAATGCTGGCCTTCTCTTATCCTTCTCTACATCTAAGTTTAATGCAAACACCTAAAAATTGGGGCACTGTTTTATTTGGAGTAAGCATTAATGAATCCGTCAAACAAAACTGTTTCAGTTCTACCAAGCATTCAGTGATGGAAATATAGCCAGTTACAGTCTTTTCCAATTACTTAAAATTATTCTTCAAATGCATCCTGACTTTCTTGTTGAACATTTTTTCTTCTTTATTGTCAAAGTGAAATACAGAGGGGTTACAGTTTCATGTGTAAGGCAGTGAGTACATTTCTTAACCAACTTGTTACTTCCTCCCTCGTTTTTCCCCAGTGTCCCCCCTCCCCCTTTCCCTCTTCCCACCATGAGTTGTACAGTTGGTTTACACCAAAATGGTTTTGTAAGTATTGCTTTTGGAATGGTTTGTTTTTTATCCTTTGTCTCTCGATTTTGGTATTCCCTTACCTTTCCCTAGTTCTAATACAGTATATACAGTATCCAGGGTACTAAGATCAATATAGTGATAGCAGGGGTAAAGCCAGGGGAAGGAAATACAAGAGAAAAAAGAGACAAAGAAAAAAAAAGGGAATACTGTTTCACATGGCAGGTTGAAAATAGTTACAACACTGATATACCACTTGTTTCCATAACATAGAGTTCATTTCACTTAACATCATCTTATGTGTTCTTTTTTTTTTTAAATTTTATTCATTTCTTAGGCTGAAGGCTAGTCAATTTCTTTCTTTCTTTCCTTTTTTTTCCAAAATTTTTATTATCAAACTGATGTACAGAGAGGTTACAGTTTCATACATTAGGCATTGGATACATTTCTTGAACTGTTTGTTACCTTGTCCCTCATAAAGCCCCTCCCTCCTCCCCCTTACCCTTCCCCCCCCCCAGGTGTTCAGTTCACTTACACCAAACAGTTTTGCAAGTATTGATTTTGTAGTTGTTTCTCTTTTTTTACCCTGTGTCTCTCAATTTTGGTATTCCCTTTCAATTTCCTGCATCCAATACCAGTATACAGGGTTTCCAATATACTCAGATAAGATTACAGAGATAGTGTAGGTACACAGGAAGGTGATACAAGAACATCATCAATAGTAGAAGCTACAGATACACATGGGATGTTGAAAGTAGTTACAACTGTGATATAACAATTGTTTCCATAACATGGAGTTCATTTCACTTAGCATCATCTTATGTGTTCTTAAGGGCATAGCTATTGGGCTCTTCTGATCTTCTGCTATGACTAACCTAAACCTGTACTAATTATCCCATGAGGGAAACCATAGAGTCCATGTTTCTTTGGGTCTGGATTACTTCACTTAGTATGATTTTTTTCCAGGTCCTTTCATTTCCTTATGAATGGGGCAGTGTCATTCTTTCTGATAAAGGCATAAAATTTTCTTGTGTATATGTACCACATTTTCCTGAAAACTGTCTTTTAGTAGACTGAAGTCTTTTTTTTCCTTTCTGATTTAGAAAGTTTCCTGTTGAAACTAGTTATAATTTGGCCAGAATAAATATTTCTGAAATTGATGAGTGTTTGTTCCAAAGCAATGACAATGATCATAGTCCTAAGATTGGAGCAGTAGTATTCCTATCCACTGAAGTTGTGGTAAACATACATCACTTTAATTTCTCCTGAAATTCAAACAATTATTGTACTCTATAAAGGTTTATGAGAAAGTAGAGGGAGGAGACCACAGAATTCAGCTATTTCCACATGAATTCTACTAAGAGAGTTGTGATTTTACATCATGGAGAATGCAATCAGACAGAAAGTTCTTGAGATCAAAGAAAACAGCTTATGCAACTGGAATGTATGCCAGAAGTAATTACTGGTTATTCCAAAAAGACAATTTTAGTAGTTTGTATTCCTACAAAATGACAATAACAACTGGAGCCCCATATAGCATTTGAAACAATTCATTATATATGCCAAGCGCAATTTATGCTTATGCTTATTTCAGGTGGTTGTTTGATATTTTCTATGACCAAATATAACTCATTGTTAGTTTGTTTTCATAGTCACCTGAAAGAAGGATCTATAGATTTACCTTCTCTATTTATGTATCACAGTAGTGTATTATAAGCCAAAGCCATCTGTATTTGCCACGGGTCCATACAGGAGCATCTCGAAACTGAGTTTAAACTAATGATGAGCATCACTTAAAAACTGCAAGTTGGGCTGGGGATATAGCCTAGCGGCAAGAGTGCCTGCCTCGGATACACGAGGCCCTAGGTTCGATTCCCCAGCACCACATATACAGAAAACGGCCAGAAGCGGCGCTGTGGCTCAAGTGGCAGAGTGCTAGCCTTGAGCGGGAAGAAGCCAGGGACAGTGCTCAGGCCCTGAGTCCAAGGCCCAGGACTGGCAAAAAAAAAAAAAACAAAAAAACAAACTGCAAGTTGATGATGAGAAAAAAATGTTATTTATAGTTATAAACAATAGCTTCATAGATGCATAACCTTAACTATTAACTGGAAATAAGGGGTTGGCTAAGCTTGAAAAAAAGGTTTTTATAAGTTACTGTGTGCTGCTGGGTTATTTTGTTTCTTTTCTTGTTTTGGTTTATGCCCTGGTGTCACTGGTTTTTATTTCTGTACCCTTTGTTTTGTATATAAGCTTATCTGAACTGGGAAGGAGAATCACAGAAATGGCGGGACAAAGGGTGAACCAATGCAACAGTGATACTCACTAGACACTACGTTGGAAATGAACTTTACAACTTGTGGGGAGCGGAGTCGGGGGCGGGAAGTGGGAAAAATTGAGGGAGGGAGTAACACTGTTAAAAAAGAAATGTACTCATTGCCATATGGAATTGTATCCCCTCTGTACATCACCTTTACAATAAAAAAGATTACATTCAACTCTGAGTATAATATACTGAGAACACTTTTATTCTTTTGCTTCTTATTCAGCTTAGATCTTTGCACAGATGCATCCTGAGGTGCCACTCTGTGCTGCATGCTGAGTAGCACTAGTGTGAGCTATAGGCATGAATCCCTCTCAGTCTACACGGGCTTCCGTAGTGTTAGGATGCGCAACAAAGAGATAGGGATAAGGTCCTGTTACTGCTTTTATTGTGATGTTGAAATCAGATCTGTTGTGCAATCTTTCATAGATCAAAGAATGCTTAGGAATCATTTGAAAGGACATAGCTTTAGACTTAGATTAGTTCCTGTCAGTTTTGAAAACCTGTGTTAGCACACAGGAAACCAACTATGGTTTGAGGACTATATATATATTGTAGCCACATGGTTCCAGTAAATAGTCTGTGATTTTTTTTCAGCTGATTGACATTTGACATAATGCTGATGTTGAACCTCAAAGCGGCTGAGAAATATCAGTAATTGTAAAATTTGGGAATCATTTATCCACCTCATCCAAATACAGTTTATCTTTAGAATGATATTCTGTATCTGTTCCTTATCAGTATTCATTTATTAATATTTCACTAAAATGTATTTGGAACTTCTGGATGAAAGCTGAAGTCAATAGAAATTCATAGTATGAATGTATATTTTTATCTTAAAAAATAGAGGTAACAAATATTCAGTCACTGAACATATATGATATAATTTAATTTCTGGATTTTTCTCCCACAAATTGTGGTGTGAATTGATTTTCTTTTTGCTAAATTAGGTATTTTGGAGGGTTGTGCTGGTCCTGAGGCTTTAACTCAAGCCCTGGGTGTTATCCTTGAGCTTTTGTGCTCAAGGCTACAGCTTTTCCACATGAGCCATAGCTTCCAGCTTTTTTGGGTGGTTAATCAGATATAAGAGTCTCATGTAAAATTTCCTGCCTGGACTAGCTTTGAACCTCAATCCTCAGATCTTGGCCTCCTGAGTAGCTAAAATTACAAGCCTGAGACACCAATGCCCAGCTACAAGTACATTTTTCTTCACTTTAAACGTGATTAATCCTAATTAAGGGAGAAAAATTGATTTTTATTTTTTCTAACCACTATTTATATTAATAATAGTTAAATGTTGTCTATCTCCTATGTTTTCATTTCTTTATTTTCTCTTTTCTTTCTAGTATTACCTTTATGTAGTTGTATAAAGGAGTTCCCATTTAATAAAGCAGTTTATGAATACAATATACCTGGTTCAGTGTTACCCATTTCAGCATTCTCACCCATCATTCTCTCTCTCTCTCTCTCTATGTGTGTGTGTGTGTGTGTGTGTGTGCATGTGTGTATATATATATGGATATATATATATATATCCATATATATATATCCATATATATATATGATCCTTGACTGCATTCTCACCTGGGTCTCCTGTTCATCCCTCTAGCTCTTTCCTCTTGACCCTACCCCACCCCTTTTGAGTACTGGTTTCCTGATTTTTATTTTGTTGAACTTTGATTCTGCCTTTCTAAGGAATTACAGTATTTGATACCTCCCTCAAACCTTCTATATTTCAGTTAATACATTTATATACACTTACGTACTACCCAACATATTTTGTTAGTGGGTTATAAACTAAATCTACCTTCCACCTATAAGGTAAAATATGTATTCTTTGCCTCTCTGTCCCTGACTTAATTAATATGTTTTGCATTTTTCTACCTTGCTTCTTTACCACTTTTCTCAGAAGCAGATTATTTTCATAATTTGTTTTTTAGTGGCCAACACATATTGAGTCACCATTATTTAGTTTATTAGATTTAAATGATAGTTTTCCTAATGTTTATGAGAATCTGTGAACTATATCTCATTTTCTTCATTTCTAGTCCACTTTTGAGGTAGAATTTTCATTGTCTTCTCTTACTGTAATTCTACATTTGCTTTAGTCTTGCTTCTACTGTTGAATAGATCCAATGCCCATTGTCACTCTTTACTAAATTTTTCTGTTTCTCTCTTGCAAAACTCAATAATACTCATTAGAAAATTATTTAATATTTTTGCATATTCATGAATGTTGGCTTCTTGCTGTTTCAATCTTCATGCTATCTTGAGAATGTTTGAAACTTTTTTGTTTTGATTGTTGAATAAAAAATGAATTTTGGGCTGGGAATATAGCCTAGTGGCAAGAGTGCTTGCCTTGTATACATAAAGCCCTGGGTTCAATTCCTCAGCACCATATATATAGAAAACGGCCAGAAGTGGCACTGTGGCTCAAGTGGCAGAGTGCTAGCATTGAGCAGAAAGAAGCCAGGGACAGTGCTCAGGCCCTGAGTTCAAGGCCCAGGACTGGCAAAAAAAAAAAAAAAAGAATTTTGCAAGTATTGTTCCACTATCCTGTAAACAATGAACTATATTTAACTATTAACTAATATTAATGTATTTACTGGCAAGCTTGGTCATTCATAAGGGAATATTTTCTCTTCATAAATAAATATTATTGTGTGGTGCTGATGGCTCATGCCTATAATCCTAGCTACTCAGAAGGCTGAGATCTGAGGCTCATGGTCAAAGCCAGCCCAGGCAAGAAAGTCGGTGAGATTTTTTTTTTTTAAAGTTCTGTGCTATGTGGGCTGAGTTCTTTTTTTTTTTAAGTTTTTATTATCAAACTGATGTATAGAGAGGTTACAGTTTCATATGTTAGGCATTGGATACATTTCTTGTACTGTTTGTTACCTTGTCCCTCATAACCCCCTCCCCCCTCCCCCTTACCCTTTCCCTGAGGTGCTCAGTTCACTTACACCAAACAGTTTTGCAAGTATTGATTTTGTAGTTGTTTCTCTTTTTTTACCCTGTGTCTCTCAATTTTGGTATTCCCTTTCAATTTCCTAGTTCTAATACCAGTATACACGGTTTCCAATATACTCAGATAAGATTACAGAGATAGTGTAGATACAATCACAGGAAGGTGATACAAGAACATCATCAATAGTAGAAGCTACAGATACACATGGGACGTTGAAAGTAGTTACTGTGATATAACAATTATTTCCATAACATGGAGTTCATTTCACTTAGCATCATCTTATGTCATCATAAGGGTATAGCTATTGGGCTCTTGTGAGCCTCTGCTGTGACTTGCCTAAACCTGTGCTAATTATTCACAATAAGGGAGACCATAGAGTCCATGTTTCTTTGGGTCTGGCTCACTTCACTTAGTATAATTTTTTCCAAGTCCTTCCATTTCCTTACAAATGGGGCAATGTCATTCTTTCTGATAGAGGCATAAAATTCCATTGTGTATATGTACCACATTTTCCTGATCTGGGCATCTGGGTTGGTTCCAGATTCTCGCTATGACAAATTGCGCTGCAATGAACATTGTTGTGCTGGTGGCTTTACTGTGATTTTGTTTGTGGTTTTTTGGATAGATACCCAAAAGTGGGGTTGCTGGTTCATAGGGGAGTTCTACATTTAGCCTTCTGAGGAATCTCCATACTGCTTGCCAGAGTGACTGAACCAGTTTACATTCCCACCAACAATGAAGTAGGGTTCCCTTTTGGCCACATCCCCTCCAACAATTGTTATTGTTAGTTTTCTTGATATATGACATTCTTACTGGGGTGAGATGGAATCTCAATGTTGTTTTAATTTGCATTTCTTTTATGGCCAGTGATGTAGAGCACTTTAAGTCTGTGAGATTCTTATCTCCAGTTAACCATCTGCAAAATCAAAGTGAAGCTATGGTTCAAAGTGGTAGAATGTTAGCCTCAAACAATAGACCTCAGAGACAGAGCTCAGGCTTTGATTTCAAGCCCCATGACTGATAATAAAAATGTAAGTAAGTAAATATTTTCTCTTGCATCACAAGTATTTTATTTTTATCGTGAAATCACTTTACTGTTTTGTTCCTGCTTTGAAATTCCTGTGACTATTTTTATTGAAAAATAGTGTGTCTTAAACCTACTGAGTAAAAAATGACTTTAACTTTCTTTAAAATTTCCTAGGGATTTATTGACAATTACTTTCAAGTATTTTAAATTTTCTCATCGTAAACTGTTTTTGTTGCTTATGAAACAGTATACACCAGCCAGAAATATTTAAACTTTTCACACATTCACTACTCTCAACCTAAATATATTTGATAGCATAAATATATTCATTATTTAAACAACTTCTTTACTCTCTAGATTTCTAACAAATAGAGATCTAGGAGGTATCCTTTCTTTGGATGAATAGAGTAGTATAAAACAAAATGTAGGAAGGAAAGAAAGAGTTGAAAAGGATGACTCACATCTGTAATGCAAGGTACATTGGAAGCTGAGTTCAAGAGGGTCACAGTTCAAGGTCAGCTAGGACAAAAAGTAATGAGACCTCATTTTATTCAATAAGTTGGGCTTGGTGGTATGTGTCTGTGATCCCAACTACAGGACAATTGTAGGTAGACGAATCATGGTTACTTGATAATCTTAAGCAAAAATGAAGCCTACTTAAAAATAATCAACTAGAGACCCATAATGGCTGGGATCCATTACTGAAGTGCTAGAGCACCTGCCTAGCAAGTGTGAAGTTCTAATTTCAAATCCCTGTATTACTAAAGAATAAGAAGAAGGAAGAGTAGGAGACCTGTATAATATATCATGTCCCAGTATATTATACAGGTCTCTAGGTATTCAGACTGAGATCAAAGGAGGATATTCTTAGGAGAGGAACACAAAACCACAGTATTTACATGGATCTGATCAATTAAAATAATATTTATTGAAATAAACTCCAGAAAGTGGGAACAAGAAGCTTTTTATTTTTATGGTGTGGTTGTTGCTGCTTTTCTTTTCTTTTTCTTTTGCCTTATTTCTTCATTTATTTGTCTTTGGAAGGGTAAACAGGGACACAGAAATGGTGGGACCAAGAGTGAACAAATGCAGCTTTGATACTCACTAGAGACTATGTTGAAAATGAACTATACAACTTGTAGGTGGAGATTGGAGGGGAAATCTGGGGACAGTGAGGGAAACTGTAACATTGTTCAAAAAGAAATGTACTCATTACCTGACTTATGCAACTGTAACCCCTTTGTACATCACCTTTACAGTAACAATAAATAAATTTTTAAAAAATGAGTGGGAGACAAGAAAAGGAAAAAAAAGGAGAGAAATAACTGTTTTGCTTTTCTATTTGAGAAAAAGACAAGTAGACAATTTCAGAGTAAGTCCTGGAGAAAAGCAAAGAGGAAAAGAAAGAGATGAAGAGGAGAGGAGGGGAGAGAAACATTTACAGACCCTGTATATATGCAGAGTTCTGTGAGTGCATGTGTGTGCATGTGCATGTGTGTGTGTGTGTGTGTGTGTGTGTGTGTGTAGATGCAGTGATGGGAACCATTGGCCTGCAGGGTGACACTCAGTGCAAGGAGAGGTGACAGGAGATGGCTTAGTTACTTCTCCTTATATTGTATTTCCTTTCTCATTCCTACTAGACCCTAGAGGTTTTCTTGAATTTCTTTCATATGCTCAAATTCTCCTTGAAGTTTTTTCACCTTCCTGAACCCGACTTCCTACTCTCCACTTTCTGTGATCTGCTTCCCTTGTACCTTCTGGACCTGCCTTTTCTGTTCCTCAGCTGTTCTGTCTTCAGTACCTGCCTTAGTTAGGTCTGTCTTTTGTTTCCTGAGATGGTCACCCTAGCTGCTTTGTCTTTGTCTTTTTAGCACTCTTCTTAGAGGGATTGTACCCAAGTGCTTCTTCCTTCTGCTCCAATTTTCTCAATGGCACCCTACTGTCTGCACTAAATAGGCACTGTACTTTAGATGTTGAATGTCTTCTGTGTTCACATAGATTCTCTATAGCGGGTTTCCATAGAGGGCATTTCACTTGAACTGTGCCCACACTGACTCACATTTTCTGTTTGTTAAGTACAATGAAATTATATGGCTTTCTTGTAGATCTCTGTTGTGTAGCTTGACTGCTGATAGACACATTTGCTCTAGTGTTATTTAAAGGAAGAGATTGTTTTCTGAACTCAAGAAAAGCAATCTGGTCTAATATTCCATCTTCCAAGAAATATTTTGTGTTAGGTTAAGAATGAAGGTTAACCTGTGACTATGTGCTTTCTCATGACAGAATGCCATCCTGATAGTATCTTGATAGGAACTAGACTGCCATGCTGCTGGAATACTTGAATATTTATTATAGATCTTTAAGTGTTAAGACCATTGGAAGGAAGGACCAAAGAGTGGGGAAATGGATTTTTAAAACAAACTTGCCCCATTTTCCCATTTCAGCTCTCATTAATCCCAAATAATCAGATATTTGCTGTCTAGTGAAGGCTTCATGAATATATAATCTTTTGTTTTTATTATATGATATAGATAAGTTTATTTATTTTATTTTATTTTCTTATTTATTGTCAAAATGATCTACAGAGAGGTTACAGTTTCATACTTAAGCATTGGATATATTTCTTGTACTGTTTGTTACCTCTTCCCTCATTCTCCCCTTCCCCCTCCCCCTTTCCCTCTCTCCCCATGAGTTGTTCAGTTGGTTTACACCAAGCAGTTTTGCAAGTATTGCTTTTGTAGTCGTTTGTCTTTTTATCCCGTGTCTCTCGATTTTGGTATTACCTTTCACTTTCCTAGTTCTAATACCAGTATATACAATCTTTTGTATTTTATTCCCAACAGACATAGGTTTACAAAATTTCACCTTAATAGACCAAGACTAAAGAAAATGACTTGAACTAGAATTTGTAAGCATGACTAAAAGGCTTAGGCATGACTAAAAGGCTTAGAGGGTATGGTATACCGTCAGAACGAATAGTCTTGGATGTGAGGCTTGCTTTTTGTCAGCCGTGTCTTTGCAGACTAAGAGGCTGCTTGTCTCTTTAAGTCACACATTCATGTAATGTAGTTTGCCCTAATGAGTATTTTATGGATTAAAAAAAGAAAGAAAGACAAAGAGAGAGAGAGAGAAAGAGAGAGAGAGCGAGAGAGAGCACTAGTTTTAAAGCCAATGTGCTGAAAGGCAAGATTAAGATTGTCCAGTCTCCTGGTTATGTTGCTTAAGTGAGGTGATCATTTTCTTAAACTTCATATTTCTTCCAGGGATTCTTTTCTGAGCCTAGTCATTACTCAGATATAGGTGACTTTTAGCAATGTCTTTTGCAATTTCTGATTTATTTGTTTTCTGTTGACTCATCTCTTCCTTTGTTAGACTATAAATTTCTTACTGGTACCCTATTTTCTCAAAGGACAGATTGTCAAATGAACAGATTAAACAGCTACCCTATCGTACTGGTTAGGACACTGCTAACATTTTCAAACTCATTTTCTTTTGTATTTTTGTAAGTGTGTTTGCATGTGCACACATGTAATCTCTTCTTGTTACATTGCCAAAGAAGGACATTAGGCTTCATGTGGAATAAAATGTTATTGCAAAAATACTTAATTGGTGACCTCATGTAGGGAGAGAGATGACTAATGATTTCTTTAAGTTTCTGTATTACTTTAGATAGGATCACAAACATGTTTCGTTTTTGAAAACTAGGGACACATCCAGCATAATTAGAGCATAGGGAAATGGGAAGAGATGAGGAATAAAAAGCCTTTGCTTAGAGACATCTTTTCATCTCTTTTTATCCCTAATGCACATCCATATCCTCCCAGCGGAGATAAGGAACTGAGTTAGTTTTCCTTTTCTCTCTGTGGAGATGAGATTGTACTGTTTGTTACCTCGTCCTTCATTCCCTGCTCCCCCCTCCCTTTTTCCCTCCCCCCCATGAGTTGTTCAGTTCGTTTACACCAAACAGTTTTGCAAGTATTGCTTTTGTAGTTGTTTGTCTTTTTTTACCCTGTGTCTCTCGATTTTGATATTCCCTTCCAATTTCCTAGTTCTAATACCAGTATACCCGGTTTCCAATATACTCAGATAAGATACAGAGAAAGTGTAGGTACAACCACAGGAAGGTGATACAAGAAGATCATCAATAATAGAGGCTACAATTACATATGGCACATTGCTTTTGGGTATCTATCCAAAAGACCACAAACATAATCACACTAAAGCCACCAGCACAACAATGTTCATTGCAGCACAATTTGTCATAGCTAGAATCTGGAACCAACCCAGATGCCCCTCAGTAGAAGAATGGATCGGGAAAATGTGGTACATATACACAATGGAATTTTATGCCTCTATCAGAAAGAATGACATTGCCCCATTTGTAAGGAAATGGAAGGACTTGGAAAAAATGATACTAAGTGAAGTGAGCCAGACCCAAAGAAACATGGACTCTATGGTCTCCCTTATAGGGAATAATTAGCACAGGTTTAGGCAAGTCACAGCAGAGGATCACAGGAGCCCAATGGCAGTTCTATTTCTGTGTCCTTTTTGTGTGACCTTAGAGGTCTTTCATCACTTATGTAAACTTGTATCTTCTCTTGAAAAGAATAAAAAAGATCTACATGTTGCTGGTGCTTCCAGTAGGTTGTAGCTCACCTGTATTGGCTAAAATCTTCCTGTGATCTATAACCAACTTTGTTCCATAGTTGATGCTTGTTAATGTTGGAGAAAAATAGAGGGAGTGAGAAACATATTACTTATCTATTATCTATCTATCTATCTATCATTTTTTTTCTGAAGAGATGGAACTATGAATTTTAATAATCTTTTATTTTAAATATCATTCCATTGGATGCTATTAAAACCTCTAGTTGGGTACAGTTGCCCAAGTCTGTAATCTTAGCTACTTATACTCTAGGACTGTTTCAAGAACGTCATACTTCAGTCCATGTGTCAGTCTACAGAATTCAGATAAGATGAGAAACAGAGTGAAAGTGATAGATAAGTCTGTTAGCAAAGGAAGATGTACGATCTGGCCACTTGTCTCTAGGGGCCAAATAAAGAGAAATGCTGAAGGACATGGAAAGAGACTTAATATATGACATGGAATCACCTGGGCACAGGATATTTCAGATGGTTTTCACTCATGTTTAGGATAGACATGAGTATTATTAGGCTTAAATAGAGGGTGAACTAGGGGCAGGGGATAAGAGTATCCATAGTTTGCCCCATTACAGGTGTTGCCTCGCTGACCTCATCTCAGGTTTGGGTCTCTTGGGTTCCAGAGAAGTTATCCCTATTATTTGAGGGGAGCAATTTGGCTCTTGGGAGATAGTTTCTTTATCCCCAGAAGAAAGGTTTGGGGGAGATCTGTTCTACACAGCTCTGCTGTTTCTTAGCAGTAGATTTAGTCCTTTGTCATAAAGATGCTACCAGTCATTCTTGTCTTTCCTGGAACCCAAAGTGCTTGCAGAGTGATTGTAGAGAGAATGGCTTAGAGCTAAGACAGATACAAAATGAAGGTAGAGAAATCAAACTTTTCTCCCCTTTTAGCCATTTCATGGGTTAAGAGAAAAGCAAAAGCAGTTTAAATGCCTGCTACAAATGTACTTTCAATAGACAGAAAGGGGCTGTCCCTAGGGAGAGGATGGCACCATTTGCTTTGGGGGTTTGAATTATCCATGAGAAATTTCAATCACTAGGTCCAGCTGAGGTTGACTGGGAGTTGGGATGTTTTAATTACACGGTACAGTTTTTCTCTCAGAGGCCTCGTGATCTCTTCCTCCCATGCATACTATTTATGCCTCTCTGTTAGCTAACATCTTCTCTTTGGGTTCTGGAAGACTCAACATATTTATTTTCTAGTGTAGTTTTTTTTTTTTTATATTTTCATTGCTCACAGCTAGCTGCTGCCTATCATGATCTGTAAAATAAAAATAAAAATAAAAATAAAAATCTGCATCTGTCTTGCTTCTCCAGAAAACCAATGGGATGTGTGTTTGTGTGTGTGTGTGTGTGTGTGTGTGTTTAAGAGAGAGAGAGAGAGAGAGAGAGAGAATGTATACAGAGACAAAAAGTAAGAGACAAATTTTTTTTTTCAGTAATTGTCTTACACAGTTAATGAATTCAGCAAGCTGAAAACATACTGCAAATTGAGGATGGGGAAGGAGGAAGAACTGATATTGTGGTTGGAGTCTGAGGACACCTGCGCCAGAAAAATCTCTTTGGGAGGTCACTGTTTTTCTAAAGCCTTGGACTAATTGTAATTGGAAAGGCCTACCTACATTGTGGACAGTAACCTGTTTTAGCAGAGTCTACTGATTTAAATGTTAATCAGGTCTAAAAAAGTACATTCCCAGAAACAATCAGACATATTTAACGAACTGTCTTGTGTCCTAGCCAAACTGGCATGAAAAAATTAACTATTCCGTGATCTAAACTATAAAAAAATTACCAATAGATAAATTGGGAGAGAAAATTGTAGTAAGGAGCAAGGAAAGCTTTGTTAGAAGGTTCTTTAAAGTTCAACACAAACACTCAGGCACTTCTTCTGATTTGCTGTCATTGAAATTTATCTTTGCTATTGTATATAAATTGTTTTATTTTGTTTTTCAGAGTCATGACTTTAATGTTATTTTAGCCTATTTCTCAGTCTGTGCTAGTTGCCAAATGCAATGGCGTGCTGCAGAAGAGCTTTTCAGTCAGTATGGGATGGTGGTCCCATTAGATTATAATGAAGCTGAGATATGACTATCACATAGTAATTGTAACATTCTAGCACCACACATTATCCATATCCACTGATGCTGACAGAAATCAACTTGCCATAATTCCTATTGTATAAAGCCTGGCATGTATGATATATACCATGTGTAATCCTTGATAAGGACAATAGATAACTAGTTATTGTTTTACATTATTTTTCTTTATTTTAAAGTGAAATCCAACTTATAAAATAAAAGCTTCAGGCTCACATTCCTCACTACTCGGGAGTCTCTGATGTGAAGATTAGAGCTCAGAGCCAGCCCATGAAGAAAGGTTTGTGAGACACTCATCTGCAATGAAGCACCAAAAAGCTGGAAGTGAACCTGTGCTTCAGGGAATAGATTAGTATGGTAGCACCTATTCAAGCCCCAGTACTGACACAAATAAACAAATAAAGCCCAGAGCTGGTGGCCCAAGCCTGTAATCCTAGCTACTCAGGAGGCTGAGATCTGAGGAACATGGTTCAAAGCCAGGAAAGTCTATGAGACTCACCTTCAATTAACCCAGAAAATTGGAAGTGACACTGTGACTAAAAGTGGTAAAGCACTAGCCTTGAGCAAAAAGGCTCAGGGATATAGACCAGGCCAGGAGTTCAAACTTGACAGAAAAAAACCAACAAATAGTATCTATATCTCTATATTGGTATATATATATAGATATAGATATATATATATAGATAGATAGATGTATTAATAATAATTGTAATGTTGTGTCAGACAGGCCTGTCAGAAGGGATTCTGAAAAAGGTATAGAGGACATCTCCATTTTTCTCACCATGCCTAAAGATTGTTCAGAGAAAATGTTGGTGATCCTCACCATGTGTAGGATCTAACCTCACCTGGTCAGGGACTGGCTGAAACATGACATGTCTAGTTGGTATTGCATGGCAAGGCAGAGGAAGCAGGCTAAAGATCCTTCCTGTTCTTACAAGCCACGTGTATCTAAATGGAGGTCCTATCCTATGAACTCACATAATGCTCAGTACCTAGCTCAACAATGCCTCTGGGTACCATGGTATTGAGGATCACGTTTCCAGCATATGACTTCTGGGATACATGAATATATCATTTTGTTTGTGTTGCTTTTTGCTTCCAAAGTCATTGAAAGGTAGACATTCCTATTTGTAAATGGTTATTTGTTGATATCCAAATAAAGTATGCTTAACTCAGTAATAAAGTAGAACTTCTTTCTGAAAAACTAAGTCTTGTAAAAGGTTAAGCTACCATTTCAGAGTGAGTCTTCTATTTCTCTATATAATTATGAGGCATAGTATTTGATAGAACTGCAAAGTGTTTAAGAGAATAGATTGATTTCACTTCTGAAATATGTACATTAAATCTTAAAATCTTTACAAGATTTATTGTAGAAGAGAGCCAACTTGGTGAGCTGGGTGAAAGTAACAGGATAAAATTGGAAAATGATTATAACAGATACATTTTTGAACTGTAAAAATAATGAATCAAACCAAGATTCGAGAGGGAGTTTTTCTTTCTTGGGGGGGGGGGGATGTTTCTGAAAATTATATGCCTACTAATTCTCCTGAAATTATACCATGCCAGGTGCTTTAACTCGTCTGTGTTGCTATTTCTGATTAATCTTACAATATTAGGTGAGAGATGTAATTACTGTTTAAAATTAGTTCGCTTCATGGTCTTGAAGCTAGTCCTTTATAATTTAGGTCAGCAAAGAAATTTCCACAATTTCTGATCCACAGCTGCAAGATAAAGAAAACAAGCAAGCACAGACTCCATGACCTCCCCTACCACAGCAGCATACCAAACCATCATGTGGAATTTACATTGTTTGAACGTAAAGATCAACGGTCATATTCCCGAGAGATTATGTTGTTGTCAATCTCCCTATAATTGCTATGTTTGATTCATGACATGAAAAGTGAGAATTACTACTGGCTTTTGGAGTATAGGCTTTAGGATAGTGCATGGAAAGCATTCCTGTATTCCTAATATTATTTCACATTATTAGGTAGAAAAGACTCAGTTTTGTAGGGATAGCCAACAATCATTTGCCCACAGTGAACATTTCTAAAAATAAGATAGAAAAAAGAGCCAGATAAATTACATTGAAATTATCTGTGTAAATGTCTCCTCTACCATTATTTGTTACCTGTTGTTTGTTTGTTTTTATTGTCACTTTAAAGGATTATTTGTAATAATTTTCTTTTCTGATTCTTCCTAATGACTATTCACACTATTACAGATATTTTGTATTCTAGCACTTACAAGGCCATAATCATGGAAATATCTACCATTTTCCACTCCTTACAAGAACCACTTTTCAAGTTGAGAACATATTACATTGCTGATTAGCTCTTATCTTTTCCATCAGATTCAGAATTGAGTAGGCATTTACATAGAAAGAATTTAGTTTATTATTTTTTCTTAGAACCATAGTCTTTCCAGAAAAGTAGTGTTCTTTTTCTTTATTTGACTCTCAGTAATCCTGGAGTTGGATATTGGGAGGTTATGGTTCAAATGAAGCTCAGGCAAAAATTAGCAAACACTCTTCTACCCCTTAACTCAATCAGTAGGTCAACCATCATGGGACACAACTATAATCTCAGATATGTAGGAGGATTGGGGTCTGAGGCCAGGCCCAGGTAAAACTGTGAGATTCAACCTGAAAAACTGAAATAAAAACATTTGGGCCATAGTTGTAGAGCACCTACCCTGAGTTTAAATCTCAATACTATCAGAAAAGATATGATTCACATTTTTTTTTATCTTCAATGATTTGATTGAAAACATTTATTTAGTTCTGCAGGTTCATTTCTGGGTCTCCAGTTCTGTTCCATTGGTCCTCGGGCCAGCTCTTTTGCCAATACTATAATGGTTTTATTAATATAGCTCTGTAATACAGGTTGAAGTTGGTATTGAAATTCCTCCAGCACTGTTCTTTCTACTTAGGATTGTTTTTGTTATTTGGGGTCTTTTATTGTTCCATATGAATTTCTGGATTGCTTCCTCTATTTCATTAAAGAATGGCGTTGGGATATTGATGGGTATTACAATGAATTTGTAGATAGCCTTTGGAAATATTGCCATTTTCACAATGTTAATTCTCCCAATGCAGGAGCATGGGAGGTTTTTCCATTTCCTAAATTCTGCCTTAATTTCCTTTTTCAGGTTTTTAGAGTTCTCATAATAGAGATCTTTCACTTCTCTGGTTAAGGTCATTCCTAAGTATTTTATGTTTTCTGGGGCTATTGCAAAAGGAGTTGCTTTCCTGATTTCAGTCTTGTTCTTGAGGTTGTTGGCATATATAAAGGCCATTGATTTTTGATGATTTATTTTATATCCTGCTACTTTGCCAAAGTTTTGGATCAGCTCAAGTAACTTGGGAGTGGAGTCTATGGGGTTCTTTAGATACAGGATCATGTCATCTGCAAAGAGAGAGAGTTTAACTTCATCAAGTTGATCAGGAAAATATGGTACATATACACAATGGAATTCTGTGTCTCTATCAGAAAGAATGACACTGCTCCATTCATAAGGAAACGGAAGGACTTGGAAAAAGTCATACTAAGTGAAGTGAGCCAGACCCACGAAACATAGACTCTGTGTTTTCCCTCATAGGGAATAATTGTTACATGTTTAGGTTGGTCAAAGCAGAAGATCACAAGAGCCCAATATCTAGGCTTGTATGAATACATAAGATGATGCTAAGTGAAATGAACTCTACCATATAGAAACAAGTGGTATGTCATTGTTGTAACTGTTTTCAACATGCCATGTGAAACAGTACCCTTTTTTCTTTTTCTTTTTCTCTCGTATTCCCTACCCTTGGTTTTACCCTTGTTATCGCTGTATCTGCTCTTCTTACCCTGGATACGGTATATAGTGTATTAGAACTAGGGAAGGGAAAGGGAATAGCAAAATTGAGAGACAAAGGATAAAAAGACAAGCCATTCCCAAAGCAATACTTGCAAGACCATTTGGTATAAACCAATTGAACAACTCATGGTGGGGAGAGAAGGGAAGGGAGTGGGGGAGGCTGGGGAAAAATGAGGGAGGAGGTAACAAGTTGGATACCAACCCAGATGCCCCTTAGTAGACAAATGGATCAGGAAAATGTGGTACATATACACAATGGAATTTTATGCCTCTATCAGAAAGAATGATATTGCCCCGTTCGTAAGGAAATGGAAGGACTTGGAAAAAATTATACTAAGTGAAGTGAGCCAGACTCAAAGAAACATGGACTCTATGGTCTCCCTCATAGAGAATAATTAGCACAGGTTTAGGGTAGCCACAGCAGAGGATCACAAGAGCCTAGTAGCTATGCCCCTATGAATGTATAAGATAATGCTAAGTGAAATGAACTCCATGTTATGGAAACGAGTGATATATCACTGTTGTAATTACTTTCAACATGCCATGTGAAACCGTAGCTTCTATTGTTGATGATCCTTTTGTATCCCCTTCCTGTGGTTGTACCTGCACTATCACTGTATCTTATCTGAGTACATTGAAAACTTTATATACTGGTATTAGAACTAGGGAAGTGAAAGGAAATATCAAAATCGAGAGGCAAAGGATAAAAAGACAAACGACTCTAAAAGCAATACTTGCAAAACCATTTGGTGTAAACCAACTGAACAACTCATGGGGGGAGAGGGAAATGGGGAGGGAGCAGGGAGGAATGAGGGAGGAGGTAACAAACAGTACAAGAAATGTACCCAAGGCCTAACATATGAAACTGTAACTTCTCTATACATCACTTTGACAATAAATAGAAAAAAAAGTACTCTACCTGACTTATTGTATCCCCTTTCTACATTACCTTTACAAGAACAATGAAACATTTTTAAAGAAGAAAAAGAAATGTACTCACTGCCTTACAAATGAAGTTGTAACCCCTCTGTACTTCACTTTGACAATAAAGAAAAAGTACAATGCAAAAAAACCATTTATTTAAATATAAATAAATTTTGAAAGATTGTTGAATATTTGGAGCCCAAATAGGCCTTTTGCTGGGATTTAGGGATATAAACCTATTTGGTATAGGGCCTTTGGCCCAGAAAAGGCAGATTTCCAGCAGTTTTATTACAGAATGTAGCCCTTGGTTGCATTAGATTAAAATCTGTCATATATATTCAAAATTGTATTTACATCCACTTGTCATGATATGTTTAAATATTATGATAATTCCAGGTGAAAAAAACAGAATATCTTGCTAATAAGAGAAGACATTTATATGATACAATTTTTCTAAATATTGAAGAGCTGAGTATCATGGTTTAATTATGTAATTCTAGTTACTTGGGAGTCAAAGGTTGGAGGATCATGGTTCAAGGCCAGTATGGGCATAAAGTTCTCAAGACTCCATCTCAACCAATGATATTATATATGTAATCTAAAATGTTTGGGCATATATATAGGTGAATATATATATATATATATATATGGAGCAAGAAAAGGATATTTAATTGACTATAACATTATAAAGAACAGATTGAACATTTAATAATAATTAAATCTATGTTTATGCTTTGCCCTAATTGGTTCAATTTATTAAATTTGAATTTTATGATACATGCATATATCTGAATACATTCCACTGCCAAATAGGATATTCTGTTGTGATAGCTTTATTGCATTAACTACACACAATTACTACTGCTCATATTTATTGTATAGTTCAGTTTGCTTTAGTGTGAGTATTGGGGCTTGAACTAAAGGTCTCAAACTTTTACTTGGCTTTGTTCACTCAAGGTTGATATTCTACCACTTGAGCCACTCTCCCAGTTTCAACATTTCTCTGGTTAGAGATAAGAGTCTCTCTGATTTGACTATCTGCACTGCCTCTGGCCTGAGTAGCTAGGATTACGACTGTGAATCATCAGCACCCAGTTTAGCTCAATGAATTTAAGTACATTTGTGATACTACCCAATCATCTTTACAATCATTTTAGAACATTCTCCCACCAGCTCAATAGGATCCCTTCATGCAGTTTCCCATATTTCCTCTTCCTATGTCAAGTCTTAGACCCTAATATACTGCTTTCTGTCTATATTGAACTATCTTTTTTGCCACTTTTTACAATAGTGGGATCTATTGATTTGCGACTTCGTGTACTATTTCTTGAATTTATGATTGAAGATTAGGATGCTGAGTTTAGATCCTTCTTTTCCATTGTTGGAGAGCAACTTTTCAGTTTCCTTCTTGACACTGCTTTAGCTATATCCATGGGTTTTACTACAATATTCACTCATTGGTGTTCATTTTAACAATATAGTTGTGTGTACTATAACCACATTTCCATCAACAACAGGCCACATGTACAACAGTGGCTATGCTATATAATTTAGATGAGTCAAAGAGTAGGCCTTTTTGGTGTGTACAGGCATACGCTTATGTTTTCACCAGGATGAGCACCTAATATGTTGCTCAGAATGTATTTTTTCCATCAATATCAAACTGTATGTATGTTCTAATACTACTGTGGTTTCTCTTTTGATTTGGGAATCCTTTAGAAGTATTTTGTTGAATTTTTAGTATTTGTACATTTCCTGCATGTGTGTTTTGTTTTGTTTGTTTGACTGGTCCTGGGGGCTTGAACTTGGCTCCTGGGTGCTGTCCTTGAGTCTCTTTCTCAAGGCTAGAACTGTACCACTTGAACCACAGTGCCACTTCATGCTTTTTCTGAGTAGTTTATTGAAGATAAAAGTTATATGGACTTTCCTGCCCAGGCTGTCTCTGAACCATGATCCTCAGATCTCAGCCTTCTGGGAAGTTTAGGATTACAGGTATGAGCCACTGTCTCCAGGCTTCTCATATGTTTCTGATGCTGACTTTTAAACCATATGGTTATAGAATGTACTGTATAATTAGTTGTAATCTTTTGCTATCTTATTAACTTTTGGCAGTATTGAAGTTTGAAATCAGGACTTTTCCCTTGTTAGTCGAGTACCCTACAACTTCTACCATGCCCCCACACCAGATTTCTGGTGTCTAACATGTCTAACATGTAGTTTCATTTGGATTATGATTCATGTGAACTTGAAAACAATGTATCTGTTGATGTTATGGTATGGAACATTCTATAAACATTAGTTACTTCATGGTAGTTCATAATGACTTTCAAATCGTCTAAAATTTCATTTTGTGTGTAGTGTTCTATGGATTGTTCAAAGTACAGTATTGAGATTGCCAACTATTGTTGATTTACCTGTTTCCAATTTTGGCTTTGTCAGTGTTTGTTTATGTATTTTTGAAGTTTCATAGTTATTTATTTATAGTTCTTGTATTCTATTGATTCAGTTCTTTAAATAAGTTTATTCTTTCTTGTTATTGGGCCTCATGCTCTTTTGCCTTGCTTGCTCAGCTGGTGGATTAGTATGTGAACCATGCCTCCAGCCCAGCTTTTTGCTAATTACCTTGCCAATAAAGTTACTGAGACTTTTCTGAGCTGACTTTGAACTCAGATCCCATGGATCTTAGCCTCCAGAGTTGGTAAGATTACTGGTTGATCCAGCAGTGTCCACATTTAATTAATTACTTCATCACTATGAAATGACTCTTTGTCTCTAGCTAAAACATTTGCACTAAAATCTATTTGTTTTGTATTTGTTTAACTACTTCCCCTATTGTTGTATGTTTATGAGTTATATAAGATTCTATTTCTATCCTTCCACTTTCATTTTATGATTTAAAAAAGTAATGAATTACATCTAAAATCCATTTCTAGTGGATGGTAACTAGTTAGATCTTGCTTATTTTTATTTGTAATTTTTAAAAATTTTTAAGTAGTTGTACAAAGGAGTTGCCATTTAACAATCAGTTTATGAATTCAATGCATGTTGGTCAATGTCACCCCTTTCAATATTCTCACCCATCCCTCTCCTATCTACCCCTTCCCTTGCTCTTTGTTTTCCCCCCTTACTCTTCTTAACTTTGTAGGATTCACATGAAATTCTTGGCTGCATTCTCCTCTTCTCCTTTTCACTCTTTTACTCATTTCTACTTGAATCTACCCCAGCCCTAGGAAAAAGAGTTGAAAAAAGGGTACTTGAAACGGTATCTGGTTTTGGGCGTTTATTTTGTTGTTCTTCAACTTTGCTAATCATTACACTATTTGAGTTCTCCCCCAATCTACCATATTTAAGTCAAAACATTTGTATGTACTTGCATACCACCCAATATACTTACTTTTAAGTTTTATAAGCTAAATCTAGGATTCACATTTAAGGGAAAACATGCATTCTTTGTCTCTCTGAGCCTGACATGCTTCATTTAACATAATTGTTTCCAGGTCTTTCCATTTCTTTACAAATTGTACAGTATCATTTTTTTCTAATGGGTGAGTAAAATTCCATTTTGTGAGTGTTTCAGCATGGGGCAATTCTCAGATTGCTTCAACACTTTTAAATAATTTAATACAATAAAGTTTTGATAATAATGTACTCATTTAATTAAAATGATATTTTGTTTTCTCTGTCTTCATGCTTTCTGTGCTTTTCTTTTCCTCTTATCTTGCTTTTGGATTTTTGTGTTAAATATTTCTAGTATGCAATACTATTTTTTATTGATTAACTTACAGTGTTATTATACTGTTTTATTACTGTTAACTCTACAAATTTCAATATTCAACTTAATTCATGATAGTCTACTTCAGGCTAATACTAATCCAATTCCTGTAAATTCTTTGTATTAAACTGTTATACTTTTTATATCTTTATCTGCTATAAAATCAACAATAGAATTTTAATATATATATTTTATGTACTTATCTTCAAAATAGAAGAATATTATATATTTGTAGTCTTCTATATCTTCTTGTGCATACTGGTCTTTCTTTCTGCAAAAAAGTGTCTATAATAATAAGTTAATTATTCAATATTATGATTATGCCAGTACTGGGGCTTGAGCTCTGGGCCTTGTGATCTTTCTTGGCTTGGTTTTCTTGGTAAGATTTCTTACTCATGGCTGGCATTCTACCACTTGAGCCATGACTGCAGTCTTACATTTTTCTGTTAATTGGCTTTGAACTACGATCCTTCACATCTCAACCTTCTGAGTTGCTAATATTATAGTTGTAAGTCTTGTGCACCTGCCTACCCTATTTTTAATGAGACATCAGATGTTAATTATGTTTTCTATGTATATAAGGCATTTTTTATCATGTATCTTTCAAGATTTTCTGTTTTAGGATTTCACTTTGATGATTCTAGATGTGCAAATCTGTTTTTGTTGTTGTAATAAAAGGTCCTGAAGAACTATGAAGAACAAAATGACTTGTCTTGATTCACAGTTCTGGAGATGCAGGATATAGGAATGGCTCTATCTCTGGCCAGTCTATTATATATGTGTATCTCTTTGCTTATGAAGCCACTAGGATTAAACCACAAGGCCTCTCCCTAAAGACCTTAAGTATCCTTATCACTTCCCCATGGACCCACTTTGAAACATCAAAGGCTACCCTCTTCAGTTTCCCCCACTATGCAGTGAGGAATAACACTTTGGCTGACACAGTATCTAAAGCCAGACCTAAATGTTCATTTCTTTTGGTTTCTTTGACTTAAAATTCTTTGTGGGTTTTTTTTGATGTGTGTAAAATGTTTATTTTTGCTTGTCTGTTTTTAAGATTGTTTGTCATTTAGCCCAAGTTGACCTTGAACTTATGCTCCCCTTGCTTTGGCTTCCTAAGAATTGCTGAGATTACAAGTGTGTACTAGCACACTCAGCACAAATGTTTGAAAAATCAAATTTAGAAAGTTTTTAGTTATCATTTCTGCAAAAAATTGTTCCTGTCTTCTTCTCTCTGCTTGTAACATTTCTTTTGTCCAGGTTACTGTTTCATAGTGTCTCTTAGGTCCTTGTTCATTTTTTTCCTTAGTTTCTATTCTTAGAAATATAGTTCTTACTGAACTATGTTTACATTTGCTATTTCTCTCTCCTGCCGCTCCAAATATGCTATTCATTTTTCTAGGGAGATTTATTTCAGTTATTATTCTTTTAAACTCTTGGATTTCCGTTTTCTGTTTTATAAGTACTATTTCTGTGTTAGTAGTACTTGAAATCCTGTTATCATGCTTTCACTTCATATTTTTAACTTGATCTTCTTTAGTTCACATACATATATATTTAGACATACACACATATGTTCATATATGTTATACAATAGCTACTTTATAGTCTTTCTTCTCTTAAAACCTACATCTGAGCCCAGAAATAACTTAGTAAAGACTATTTGGATTTTTCTCTGTATTCCCGTGCCTTCAGACATAGGGACATTCTTTTCCTTGTTTTATATTGGGCCTCACAGAAAGGTTTTGTGACCTGCTTCAGGTGAGATGGAAGGAAGTCACAGAGTTCTCACTGCTATCTTTTCACATGCCGTGGTGCCATGTTTTTAGTGGGTACTGAATTCTAATGTTTCTCCAGTCTTTGCTTTTGCTCTTTTCTCTTCTGCAATTCTCAACTTCAAATAAGCCCAGAATGCTCTTTTAAAAGATAAATTAAATCAGTTTCTCATTTTTTTCTAAGACAAAACAAAGAAACAAAGGTTTTCTCTTATTGCTACCAGACTTTCATAGCTAATTGAAAGAGACAAAGGAACCAAATACACATTTGCACACACACACACACACACACACACAGAGGGAGAGAGAGAGAGAATTAAGCACCAGCTTTTTTGCTAGTGGAATTCTTAGAGAATGTATTGTCTTGACTACTAGCTACTCACTACCCCTTGCTCATGTACCAAATCTTCCAACTGTCTCTCATATGGAGGTGCAGCCTCATGGGGACCAGAATGATCCTGCTTGTTATGCCTGCTTTGCTTACTGTGAGGCCCTCTCTCGAAGTTGCTTGTAATAACTTGACTCCACAGATGTAGCTACTTTAGGTCATTTGAAATATGTCAACTCTGGGTGAGTGGTTGTCAAGAAATCATGAACTACTGCCCCAGCCCAGTGGAAATCTGCCATTAACTAGCCAACTTATCTCCTGGGACCAAAAAAAAAGGACGAATATGAAAAGACAAACCAAGCAAAACATGAGATAAGCAGCAGAGTTCTGGAGACTGGGAACAAACAGTTAAAACCCTTGTCATACTGTATTTTGTATCTTTAACCTTTTAAATTCTATGTTTGAAACAGAAGAATTTGCAGAGAATAAGAATTTTTGTCTATATATTCACTCTCTTGTGTTTGGTAATTTGTACTTGATTACAGTCTTTTGAGGTGCAGTACTGACTTTTTAGCAGTGTGTGAAGAACATCTCTAATCCAGTTGTGGCACTGTCATTAGCACAGAAGACTTTAGTGCTTAAACGTGCAGTGCTCAAAATGTCACAAGTGTTTTGCTCCCTAGGAACTTACCCGTGCATCTAACAAAATACTACTGGCAGAGAAACATTAAGTCAAGTAAGAAATAAGACTACGATCTTTCCATGAACAATTCGTGTATGTTTTAAGCATGTCAGGCCAACTGTGTGTTAGGAGTTTTTGTGATGTAGGTGAATGTAGAAGAATTTTTTTTCACCTTAATCTTTATGAAATGGTTGTCAGTTGTAGGTAAGTTAAGAAGAGGTTGTTTGTGTGCTAGGCAATGAAGGACATATCAGATGTTAGGTAATTTTGGTAAAAAAAAAAACAAGAAGGAATCATGGGACATTTGTCTCTTTTAGATGAAAGTCTTATGTCTATAAGATTTTGGACACTAAATAACAGGACCATTGAGCAGGTATTAAGTAAATACTATTAGCTTGATCAATAGGGTTTTTAAAAGGCAGAGCTTGCCTTTCAAGCCATAGCTGGGAAAGTCAGTATCAAGATACACTGTATTCAGAAAATTGTGAAATGGCAACCCCTTTGTACAACTGCTTAAAGACAAGAATAAAAAGAAAAACAATGATAATGCTGCGTAAACATGAAGGGTAAGAGGATAAGGAAAGAGAAATCATGGAGAAATTCTTGTCATTTATAATACATTGATAATGTTTATTGCAAATGGAGTCTAGAACTCATATGATTCTGCACTTTAAGGTTGAGAAAAGTAATAGATCAGTTTGTTATTTCATGTAACAAAGAAACTTGGATTGAAGAAACTTGGTTATCCACATTTTGATGAAATTGGTCAATGTTTTTGAGTGATTCAAATAAACATCTTGATATAAATTACAAAGCTATATAAACTTCTCTAGAAAAAAGAACTTTAAAGATTTTTCTTTCAGCATCTAATTCTGTTAAACATTTTAGCGTCTCATAGTTTTATACCAGATTGGAACATTCAGTGAGACAGAGAAATCTGTGAGATGTGGTTTTATGGTCAAACTATATGTTCTTTACGGCACAAAGAAAAAATGCATTTAAATATGACTAAGTAAACTCTTCACTAGAAGATTATTTATTTAAACCATACAATGATTCGAACAAACATATAAAACAAAATAAATTTCTGCTTTGTATTACTTAGATAAATGATGCCTTTAGTAGTATCACATTTTTGCAACAAATCTAAATTAGTCTTAATGAAATCTAATACATTGATAAATGATTAGATGTTTAGACTTATCTTTACTCAAGGAGAATCAAAATAATTGAAATAATTGTGTATAGTTGCACAGACAGTTCTTTTTTTCCAATTTATCTTTAACTGCTATAGGCTAAGAGATATTTTGTTGTATTTTTGTACATCTCTTTAAGTAGAAACAGAAATCTATTAACCCAAAAATTTATTAGCTAGATTTTTGAATCAGAATGATCTAAGATTTTTAGCCTGTGGAATAAAATTAGATTATTTTTCTCAGAGCTATTAATTTCCAAATGTGACTCTGGAATGTATCAAGTATGGCTATTTTTATAAATTCTTACAAACCCGAAAACTCCTCCCCCAAATATGCCAGGCTTAATTTTCTGCTCCATAGAGCACAGCAAGTAGGGTAGCAAGGCCCTGTGACATTTTCCACAGTGTGACTTGCCAACCATTAGAAGCCTGTGGCAGTGTTTAATCTACAGTAAACAAGTTGACAATTGGTTCAGGAAAGGTTTATGTAATTCTTTAATATTCCTCTCTGACGGTTACAACAGTGTCGGAGAATCATGAAGGTATAGGTGATTGTCTAATAAGGTAGCACTTTCTTCCATTTCTGAACAGTGCAAACTTAAGGCCTTCTACAGATGACTGTCATTAACCTCCTTTGCTAAATTCCCCAAGAGCAGAATTATGTTTTCCTGTTATCTCTTCTATATGCCTGGGGACACAGGTTTCAGTGATCACTACTTTCACAGAGTGGCTCACATTCATTCCCAAATCTCATCAAGAGCTTTAAATAGTAAAATGTGAATATATTTCTACCAACAATTTAATAGTGTTACAAGAATTAGGTCAAACCTATTATTTGAAAAACTGGTCATAGTGTCAGGAAGAGTTAAATTTGGTGGAAATTGAAAATGTTGTGGGTTGTATCAGTAGAACAAAGGTCAAAAAGTACCCTTAAATTCAAAAGAAGACCTAAGAAGTATAATTGACAAAAATCATATGCATCTTATGAGACTCTATTAACGTTAAAGAGGAAATGTGCTGCCCTAATAGTCCTACTGCAGCAACTCTCTTTGATTCTTGATGTGTAAATGACTGTGTCTTTGGCAACATTGGAAAATAAATACATTTTCCGGACAGTGCTAACATATCTTTACAGTTAAATGTAATTGACTTTTTATATTTAAAAACCCAAATATGTATATATTTTCTAGCTTTCTTTAAGTAAAAGATGCTGATAATGATTTACCTTTCTTTTGTGCCTATGGCATTACCTTTTGGAGTTTAGAAAAGCATATGTTGACATCTGCCCATGTTAGATATCTGGAATATCTTACATTTTGTTACTACTCATATAACATAGGTCAGTGATAGACTTAAGCATGTGCTACTTCTCTTTCTTCTCCAATAAACTAAAAATTCCTGGAGGAAGGAGACTATATACTGTTTGTTTAAGAATGAGACTTTCAGGAAAAATTCAAGAACAGCTGCATTTTAAGAGATTACAAAGTAATTGATATTACCATTTGACATTCATATGCATGGAAAGTTCCAGAACTTAAACAATGCCTAATGGCAAATGTGATTATGTTTCCTTTTAATGATGAGTAAAATTGAAATGTATTGTTTTCCATTAGCATCATTATATAGATAACTTGTTTTTGTATAGGAAAAATATTTCCTTTAATTTTTTCTTAATAAACAACTATTTTTTGTGCAGGTGAATATTTTTCTAAGCTATCCAGGGTGCTGAATTTTAGTATATACAATAAATAGTATATCTTCTCATTTTCAGGGAAGAAAAAATATTTGAACAAAGTGAAGAATTACAAGTTACAGTAAAATTCAAGATTCTTTTACTTTCCAAAATGATAAACATGTACTAAGCATATATTTTCAGCAAAGGAGTTGGAGAATAAAACAGTTCTCCTTCTCCTTCTTCCCTTTCACCATCGCCTTTCCTCCTTCTCATCCTCCTTTCCCTCACCACCACCACCTCCTCCTCCTCCTCCTCCTCCTCCTCCTCCTCCTCCTCCTCCTCCTCCTCCTCCTCCTCCTCCTCCTCCTCCTCCTCCTCCTCCTCCTCCTCCTCCTCCTCTTTCTCCTTCTGCTGCATTTAATGGAAATGTATATTTAGAAATTAATATTTAGTTATATGAACACTGAAACAAAAGAGTACTTTGAAGAAAATGGATTTTTCTTAATTTTCCCACTAAGTACAGCACAAGAATCTTATTTACACATGTTGGTGAATATTATGAATCGATTGACCTTTGTCACCCCCAATTATATAAAAAGAATGCCATCATCACCCCCAAAGGCCACCCTTAGTCCTATGTCCTTGTTAATATTCCCAAGGGTTCACAAAATGGAGAATTTTTTTCAGTAACCATTAGTATTATCTGTGATTATTGTTACACCATGCTTCTTTTAGAGTGCCTTTCTCTGTACATATGTCCTTTTCATCTCAAATATACAAGGGGCTAGATGTAGCATGGCCTTTGAAAGATAGAAAATCATGATTGAGTTCCATTCTTAGAGCTCATCGTCTGATTTTAGCAAATTCCTAATTCCCTAATTCTCAGTTTCCTTTTTTTCAAAACAGAAATCTGGACATCTCATTTGAAGATCAAGTGAGATAATTTCTAAAAAGCACCAGTCCAGTCCTTTATACTGTATTCTCAGTGAGTGGAACTCTCCCTTCCTTTGTATATTTTAACCAAGAATAGTAAAGGAGAAATAGAGAGAAAGAAGGAGGGAGGAAAAAGGAGAGAGAAGCAAGAAAATAACAGAAAATGAAGAGAATTTTTTAAGTTAATAAAACAAGAGCCATGTGCAAGTGTTCATGCCTATAATCTTAGTTACTCAGAAGCTGAGATCTGAGGATTGGGATTTGAAGTCAGCCTGAGCAGAAAAGTCTATGCAGCAATTATCTCCACTTATCCACCAGAAACTTGGAAGTGGCACTGAGGCTTGAAGTGATAGAGCTCTAGCCTTGAGTGAAAAAGTTCAGGGACAACATCTAGGCCCTGAGTTCAAACCCATGACCAACCCCTTTCCCCCCAAAAAAGCAAGGGTGAGAGAAGGGATGACACTATGCAAAAGGAAATGAACTCATTACCTGACTATTTAACAGTAATTCTTCTGAACATCACTTTTATATATAGCAATAAAGTAAATTTAAAAAAGAAAACAATGGAAAGGTTAAAAACCTCCATGTTGAACAGTATAAAGTATGTGGCCTATGTCAGTTTAGTTCTTCATTTCAGTCTTTTACATTGTATAAATGTAGATTTTCCAAAGAGGCCCTGATAATTGGTCTGGCTAGGGCATGAATCTTAGCCTTTGACTTGAGGCTTTAGTTAAAAAATTCCAAATACATAGCACATGGCACTCAACTGGCCTCAATTTAGTTTAACTCTAATGTTTCAGTTACTTACAGTCAACTACAAACTATTTAATGGAAAAATTCCAGAAATGAGTAATTCATAAGTTTTATATTACACACTGCTTTGAGTGTATGATAATTTCTCATTTCATTATACTCCATGCTACGTAGGATGTGAATTGTCCTTTTGTCTAGAGTGTCCATGCAGTATATCACACTCACCTGTCAGTTACCTCGTAGTCATCTCAGTCATCAGATAGAGTAATTTAGTATTTAGTAATTTAGTAGATTAGTATTGCAGTGCTTGTGTTTCACTAACTCTTACTTTGTTTAATAATTGGCCCCAGACTCAAAAGTAGTGATCTGAAAATCTTATTTCAGTATACTGCACTCTTTTGTGGTTGTTATTCATTTTTTACTGTGCCTAATTTATAAGTTAAAGGAGTGATATTGCTCAACATGCATTGCACATAAAAACTGATTTGTTGAATGTTAACTCTTTGTATAAGTACTGAAAGATAATAAAAAGAAAAATTAAAAACTATCACAGGAGTGAATGTGAAAGAAAAAATGTAGTATATTTAGTAACTAGTACTATGTGAAGTTGCAGGTGTCCAGTGGGTGTGTTGAAATGACCCGAATTTTGGTTATAGTTAATATACAGAGCACACCCTGCAACTGGAGGTGTGCATCTTGCATCATAAATATTTGTGATAAGCAAAGGCTTCTGAATGGTTAAATACATTCAAGGAGTATTGGCAAAAAGTCTATGAAGTTTTGTTAATAGATTCCCATTCCTCTTTGTCCCCTTATGAATTTTAGTGCACTGTGAATGGTGTTCCCGAGTCACAGAGAGAGATTGCTCCTGAGACCTTTTCCTGGGACACTATATTGAAAGGACCTGCATATATCCAAGTTGCTCAGATACAGTCTCCAATTACGAAAGTTCTCACGGAGTTGACTACTTGTCACATTAACACTGGTAAGACTTAAAAGTACATTTTCTTTGTGCAGACAATATCTAATGTTATGCCTTGCTTTGAATTAGTCAAATTTTACACTAATTGGAAAATAAACATCTGGATGGTGGTGGCTCACATGTGTAATAGCTACTCAGGAGCCTGAGATCTGAGGACTGAGGTTTGAAGCCATCCTGGGTAACCAAGTTTGTGAGACTCTTACCTCCAATAAACTACTAAAGAAAAAGCTACAAGTGAAGCAGCGGCTCAAGTTGGTAGAGAACTAGCTGTGAGCAAATGAACTTGGCCCTCAGGCCCTGAGCTCAAGCCCCAGGACTGGCGAGCACAGAAAGAAAAAGGAGGGAGGGAGGGAGGGAGGGAGGGAGGGAGGGAGGGAGGGAGAGAGGGAGGAAGGAAGGAAGGAAGGCACATTATGGAGAGGGAGGGGATAGGTTAGCACAAAGAGGCATTGGTAAGTTGATTAGGATATTTATCAATAGCCAATCATATGTTGATGTATTTGGAGATCGTTTTATCATTTGAGGAAAGTGGTGGGAGTTAACATTTCATGCAAGTAAAATTTGATGACAAGCATTCTTCTTTTTGAAAATAATTTAGAAAACACAGTTTTATGAAAATATTAATGGCTACAATCTATGTTGGTTTTTTACAGGTGTAAAATCAATAACTGTAAAATAGATAGGTTATCCCTTTGAAATTGATTATGATGAAAAATATCTTTGTGATAATCTGTGTGTAAATTTCTCCTAGCTGACCTTCCTTTCCCTGTCTGCTAATGCATATGAGTTTAGATCTGCGTATCTTTTCCTCAGTTTTCAGTTTTTCTGCTCAAGTATACTTTTGTCAGATCTTCAAGCCAGGGTTAATTATGAAAACAGAATTAGGACTGGGATAAGATAGGATGAATGAGATTGAAGGACAGGAGTATTTCCAGCTGGGTTTCTTTGGGAGGGCATGTTGATGGGCCAAGGGGGCTTTGAATCTCTCAGAAGGTCATGCAATTGGCATCCTAAAAAAGAGATGCTCAGGGACTCAAACAGTTGTCTGAACCATGACATGAAAGTATCATCGGTAACACAGACATCAACAAACAGTTGATCCACAGGAATTCCTTCTGATGCATACACGTTACTCTTCATCTCAAAGATCTGGGATTCTAGGGTTAGTACTTTTGAGACATAAATCAGAAAATAATTGAATATGTATACGGAGAATGATTTCCTGAGATAAAATTTGGTGTACAATGTCTTCAACAACTGTTGAAATACTTTATGATGTAGAGAAGGAAAACACCAAATGTTTTCCAGCAGATAGAACCTTTCCAGTAAATAGAAATCAGGAAGGTTCAAGTTATGCAAATATCCACATTGTAGCAAAGCCCTTGCATTGAGGCCTTTGGCACAGATGGGTTCTCCCATTTGAATTCTGACTCTGACACATACTGGTCCTGACTCTTGGGGTATTATAAAATGTAAATGAGCTGATATTATAAAGAGCATTTAAAAAAAGCCAGGGGCCAGAGGCTTAAGCCTGTAATCCTAACTATTCAGGAAGCTGAATCTGAGGATCAAGGTGCAAGCCAGCCTAGGCGGAGCTGACTGTTATTTCCAATTAGCCATCAAAAAGATGGAAGTGGAGCTGTGGATCAAGTGGTAGAGCACTAGACTTGACCAAAAAGTTCAGAGATAGCACCAATGCCCTGACTGCAAGCCTCAGGACCTGCAGAAAGAAAGGAAGAAGTGTTAAATACTGAGCCTAAGAGACATTAAATATTCAATAAATGTACATCATCATTATATTACTCAATTGTACAAATATTTATAAAGGCTTTTATAAACTTCATTGGCAACTGTGATCCTTTTTTGTTATTTATTTACGGTGAAAGTGGAGTTCAAATTCAGAGGCTTATGCTTGCTAGGGTTAACCCTGATTTTAATGTAATTTTATCAAATCAGATCTGTCACTTTCAAGCATCTTAATTTACCTAACGTTTCCAAAGCACCTTATCTTGGGAATGCGACCAGTAGAATATTTATCAGAATTCCAGTGGAGATTAAATAATACAATGCACTGTGCATGATGCAGTAGTTAACAATTTGTGTTTGCTGCCACTATTGTCAGTATAATCACTGCTACTGTGATTATTATTCTTAAATATATTCTTAACTATTTCTGGTTTGATGATGACAATTTTTGTGAAAATGGGACTTGTAGCTTCTAGAATTTTTAATTAGCTATTAACATATTAAAAATCTCATGACAATTTTTTAACTTTTGGAAGTATGAAGCAACATCATCCTTGGTACCCTCAATGCAGCATATTTATCTCAGGCCATGATGTTACTATATCATCCCCAGAGACAACTGCTTTTGAAGCTTTCTATACTTGATCATCTCCTGGAGAAATTATTCATCCTCCAGAGAGTGTGTGTGTGTGTGTGTGTGTGTGTGTGTGTGTGTGTGTGTGTGTGTGTGTGTGTGCTGGTACTGGGGCATGAAGTCAGGGCCTGGAACTGCCCTTAACTTTTGTTTTCCAATCAAAGCTAATACACTACTAATTGAGCCCCAGCTCCACTCCTGCATTTTTGCTGATTGATTGTAGTTAAGAGTTTCATAGGGACTGGGAATATGGCCTAGCAGCAAGAGTGCTTGCCTCATATACATGAAGCCCTAGGTTCGATTCCTCAGCACCACATATATAGAAAAGGCCAGAAATGATGCTGTGGCTCAAGTTGGCAGAGTGCTATCCTTGAGCAAAAAGAAGCCAAGGACAGTGCTCAGGCCCTGAGTCAAGCCCCAAGACTGGCAAAAAACAAAAAAAAAGAGTTTCATGGATTTTTCTGCCCTGGTTGGCTTGCAACTGTGATCCTCATATCTTGTGAGCATCCTGAGTATCTAGGATTATAGGTGTGAGCCACTGGCTCCCAGCTTTTTTTTTTTTTTCTCAAATTTTTATTATCAAACTTACGTACAGAGAGGTTACAGTATCATACGTTGGGCATTGGATACATTTCTTGTACTGTTTGTTGCCTTGTCCCTCATGCCGCCCTCCCTCCCCCCTTTTCCCTCCTCCCCCCTGGTGTTCAGTTCACTTACACCAGTTTTGCAAGTATTGCTTTTGTAGTTATTTCTCTTTTTTTACCCTGTGTCTCTCGAATTTGGTATTCCCTTTGAATTTCCTACTTCCAATACCAGTAAACACGGTTTCCAATATACTCAGATAAGATTACAGAGATAGTGTAGGTACAAACATAGGAAGGTGATACAAAACATTATCTATAATAGAAACTACACATACACATAGGACGTTGAAAGTGGTTACAACTGTGATATATCACTTGTTTCCATAACATGGAGTTCATTTCAATTAGCATCATCTTATGTGTTTCTAAGGGTATAGCTATTGGGCCTTGTGATGCTCTGCTATGGCTTGCCTAAACCTGTACTAATTATTCCCAATAAGGGAGGCCATAGAGTCCATGTTTCTTTGGGTCTGGCTCACTTGACTTAGTATAACTTTTTCCAAGTCCTTCCATTTCCTTACAAATGGAACAATGTCATTCTTTCTGATAGAGGCATAAAATTCCATTGTGTAAATGTACCACATTTTCCTGATCCATTCATCTATGGAGGGGCATCTGGGTTGGTTCCAGCTTCTCGCTATGACAAATTGTGCTGCGATGAACATTGTTGTGCTGGTGGCATTACTGTGATTTTGTTTGTGGGCTTTTGGATAGATACCCAACAGTGGGGCTCCTGGGTCATAGGGGAGTTCTATATTGAGCCTGCTGAGGAATCTCCATACTGCTTGCCAGAGTGGCTGAACCAGTTTACATTCCCACCAACAATGAAGTAGGGTTCCCTTTTGGCCACATCCCCTCCAACAATTGTTATTATTAGTTTTCTTGATATATGACATTCTTGCTGGGGTGAGATGGAATCTCAATGTTGTTTTGATTTGCATTTCCTTTATGGCCAGTGATGTAGAGTATTTTTTCAATTATCATTTTTCATATCAAGCTTTTCAATATCACTCTTATTTGAACTTGTTTTTGGGTTTTTTTTTTGCCAGTCCTAGGGCTTAGACTCAGGGCTTGAGCACTGTCCCTGGCTTCTTTTTGCTCAAGGCTAGCTAGCATTCTACCTCTTTAGCCACAGTGCCACTTCCAGCTTTTTCTGTTTATGTGGTGATGAGGAATCAAACCCAGGGCTTTGTGCATGCTAGGCAAGTACTCTACCACTAGGCCATATTCCCAGCCCCTCTTATTTAGAACTTTCAGGTAGCAAACCAAACTACTGAACGTGTAAAATCATAAAATAAATCCTAGATGATCAAGACAACACTATTGTCTACTACCCAATCCACCTATCCACCTTTTGCTTATTTTCTAGTTAGTCTTACATTCTTGGTTTACATTACTTAGAACCTGATTCTGGATTCCAGTTTTAATGGCCAATTCTGACTCAGGTTATAGTCAGCCCAGTACAGCATTGGGTTTGAAATAAATTACCAATTAATTTATGAAGCCACAAATTTTGACTCCAGCTCTCATGCTAAACTTTAATATTGATCATTCAGAGGAGCTGTGTAATGGTTATGAATCATTGAATACAATGAAAACAAATTGATATTTTTTGTCATCATTTGACATTGTTCATTTTGTGGTTTATTTCCTGTATAAGTAGAATAAACTGTGTGAATAAACTAACATAAGAATAATTTGTTAAATCTTTCAAGTTAGACTAGAAATTTATGGAATACCTACCACTAAACAATACAAATAATTTTCAACACAGCTAATTCACCTTTTTTTGTAATCTGAGCTGATGCCAGATTTTTGATAGTAGCACTGTAATTAAATTATTTCACTGACACATTTACAAGTAACTAGACCATATGCTCTTTCAGTACAAGCAATGAGGTAGCATTAGGCCATCTGCACCAAGATAGACTGTTTTCGTTTAAGATAAAATACTAACGGTGTTTCAGTTTAAGACTGTAAAATATTTCTTTTCCAATTTTTAAAATGTAAGACCTTGCATTCTCTTTCCAAACATTGCATGTATCTTTGTATTTTTGCTCTTGAACATAATATTTATATTTCAAAGTATATAAATCTAATACTGAAAATAATTTTGCTTGCTTAAAATTAGATTTGAAGCAATATCAAACTTTAGAGATCCTACTGCTTATATTTGTAGAAATCCTTTATGGCCAGATTATGGGCTTCACAGATCCATGTTGCTCTGGGAATATACTTCCCAACATCAAATCTTAGGTCATTTCCAATGCTGTAAACTGAAGAAGAGAAAGAATGTTTGTTTAGTTCTTATTACATGCCAAGAACTTTGTGTATCTACTCATAAATTCTGGATGTCTTACAAAATGAATAAAGCTTTTTATTCTAACCTACAGGTGACGTAAATTTAAGGAATTAAATCACTTTAATATGTGAAATAAGTTTACATGTGAAATAGGTCCAAGGGATTAAATAACTACTCAAAGTTAAACTATCAAGGAATTCAGCAAGATTGAGAGAGACAGAGAAAGAGGAAAAGTCTTAGCTAAATCAATTCTTTTTTATTTTTTTGGTCAGTTGCGGTGCTTGTTCTCAAGGCATGGATGCTGTCCTGAGCCTTGTTTCTCAGAAGTGGAGCCACAGCTCTTCTCCACTTCTGGTTTTGGAGTGCTTAAGAGTCTCATAGGAGGGATTTAATTTTTTTAGTTCTGCATATATTTTACATATGAGGCCTTTGTCCGTTGTATGGCCATTAAAGATCTTTTCCCAATCTGTGGGCTTTCTGTTTATCTTGCAAGCTATGTCCTTTGCCTTGCAGAAGCTCTGCAGTTTGATGCAGTCCCATTTGTCCAACCTTTCTTTGATCTGTAGCATTTCTGGGCCTTTATTAAGGAAGTGCCAAGGAGCTCAAGTGTTTCTCCTACTCCTTCTTTTAGTGTTTTCAGGGTATCTGTTTTAATTTTGAGTTCTTTGATCCATTTGGAACTGATTTTGGTGCAGGGTGATATATAAAGATATAAAGATATATAAAGATCCTTCTTTTCCATTGTTGGAGAGCAACTTTTCAGTTTCCTTCTTGACACTGCTTTAGCTATATCCATGGGTTTTACTACAATATTCACTCATTGGTGTTCATTTTAACAATATAGTTGTGTGTACTATAACCACATTTCCATCAACAACAGGCCACATGTACAACAGTGGCTATGCTATATAATTTAGATGAGTCAAAGAGTAGGCCTTTTTGGTGTGTACAGGCATACGCTTATGTTTTCACCAGGATGAGCACCTAATATGTTGCTCAGAATGTATTTTTTCCATCAATATCAAACTGTATGTATGTTCTAATACTACTGTGGTTTCTCTTTTGATTTGGGAATCCTTTAGAAGTATTTTGTTGAATTTTTAGTATTTGTACATTTCCTGCATGTGTGTTTTGTTTTGTTTGTTTGACTGGTCCTGGGGGCTTGAACTTGGCTCCTGGGTGCTGTCCTTGAGTCTCTTTCTCAAGGCTAGAACTGTACCACTTGAACCACAGTGCCACTTCATGCTTTTTCTGAGTAGTTTATTGAAGATAAAAGTTATATGGACTTTCCTGCCCAGGCTGTCTCTGAACCATGATCCTCAGATCTCAGCCTTCTGGGAAGTTTAGGATTACAGGTATGAGCCACTGTCTCCAGGCTTCTCATATGTTTCTGATGCTGACTTTTAAACCATATGGTTATAGAATGTACTGTATAATTAGTTGTAATCTTTTGCTATCTTATTAACTTTTGGCAGTATTGAAGTTTGAAATCAGGACTTTTCCCTTGTTAGTCGAGTACCCTACAACTTCTACCATGCCCCCACACCAGATTTCTGGTGTCTAACATGTCTAACATGTAGTTTCATTTGGATTATGATTCATGTGAACTTGAAAACAATGTATCTGTTGATGTTATGGTATGGAACATTCTATAAACATTAGTTACTTCATGGTAGTTCATAATGACTTTCAAATCGTCTAAAATTTCATTTTGTGTGTAGTGTTCTATGGATTGTTCAAAGTACAGTATTGAGATTGCCAACTATTGTTGATTTACCTGTTTCCAATTTTGGCTTTGTCAGTGTTTGTTTATGTATTTTTGAAGTTTCATAGTTATTTATTTATAGTTCTTGTATTCTATTGATTCAGTTCTTTAAATAAGTTTATTCTTTCTTGTTATTGGGCCTCATGCTCTTTTGCCTTGCTTGCTCAGCTGGTGGATTAGTATGTGAACCATGCCTCCAGCCCAGCTTTTTGCTAATTACCTTGCCAATAAAGTTACTGAGACTTTTCTGAGCTGACTTTGAACTCAGATCCCATGGATCTTAGCCTCCAGAGTTGGTAAGATTACTGGTTGATCCAGCAGTGTCCACATTTAATTAATTACTTCATCACTATGAAATGACTCTTTGTCTCTAGCTAAAACATTTGCACTAAAATCTATTTGTTTTGTATTTGTTTAACTACTTCCCCTATTGTTGTATGTTTATGAGTTATATAAGATTCTATTTCTATCCTTCCACTTTCATTTTATGATTTAAAAAAGTAATGAATTACATCTAAAATCCATTTCTAGTGGATGGTAACTAGTTAGATCTTGCTTATTTTTATTTGTAATTTTTAAAAATTTTTAAGTAGTTGTACAAAGGAGTTGCCATTTAACAATCAGTTTATGAATTCAATGCATGTTGGTCAATGTCACCCCTTTCAATATTCTCACCCATCCCTCTCCTATCTACCCCTTCCCTTGCTCTTTGTTTTCCCCCCTTACTCTTCTTAACTTTGTAGGATTCACATGAAATTCTTGGCTGCATTCTCCTCTTCTCCTTTTCACTCTTTTACTCATTTCTACTTGAATCTACCCCAGCCCTAGGAAAAAGAGTTGAAAAAAGGGTACTTGAAACGGTATCTGGTTTTGGGCGTTTATTTTGTTGTTCTTCAACTTTGCTAATCATTACACTATTTGAGTTCTCCCCCAATCTACCATATTTAAGTCAAAACATTTGTATGTACTTGCATACCACCCAATATACTTACTTTTAAGTTTTATAAGCTAAATCTAGGATTCACATTTAAGGGAAAACATGCATTCTTTGTCTCTCTGAGCCTGACATGCTTCATTTAACATAATTGTTTCCAGGTCTTTCCATTTCTTTACAAATTGTACAGTATCATTTTTTTCTAATGGGTGAGTAAAATTCCATTTTGTGAGTGTTTCAGCATGGGGCAATTCTCAGATTGCTTCAACACTTTTAAATAATTTAATACAATAAAGTTTTGATAATAATGTACTCATTTAATTAAAATGATATTTTGTTTTCTCTGTCTTCATGCTTTCTGTGCTTTTCTTTTCCTCTTATCTTGCTTTTGGATTTTTGTGTTAAATATTTCTAGTATGCAATACTATTTTTTATTGATTAACTTACAGTGTTATTATACTGTTTTATTACTGTTAACTCTACAAATTTCAATATTCAACTTAATTCATGATAGTCTACTTCAGGCTAATACTAATCCAATTCCTGTAAATTCTTTGTATTAAACTGTTATACTTTTTATATCTTTATCTGCTATAAAATCAACAATAGAATTTTAATATATATATTTTATGTACTTATCTTCAAAATAGAAGAATATTATATATTTGTAGTCTTCTATATCTTCTTGTGCATACTGGTCTTTCTTTCTGCAAAAAAGTGTCTATAATAATAAGTTAATTATTCAATATTATGATTATGCCAGTACTGGGGCTTGAGCTCTGGGCCTTGTGATCTTTCTTGGCTTGGTTTTCTTGGTAAGATTTCTTACTCATGGCTGGCATTCTACCACTTGAGCCATGACTGCAGTCTTACATTTTTCTGTTAATTGGCTTTGAACTACGATCCTTCACATCTCAACCTTCTGAGTTGCTAATATTATAGTTGTAAGTCTTGTGCACCTGCCTACCCTATTTTTAATGAGACATCAGATGTTAATTATGTTTTCTATGTATATAAGGCATTTTTTATCATGTATCTTTCAAGATTTTCTGTTTTAGGATTTCACTTTGATGATTCTAGATGTGCAAATCTGTTTTTGTTGTTGTAATAAAAGGTCCTGAAGAACTATGAAGAACAAAATGACTTGTCTTGATTCACAGTTCTGGAGATGCAGGATATAGGAATGGCTCTATCTCTGGCCAGTCTATTATATATGTGTATCTCTTTGCTTATGAAGCCACTAGGATTAAACCACAAGGCCTCTCCCTAAAGACCTTAAGTATCCTTATCACTTCCCCATGGACCCACTTTGAAACATCAAAGGCTACCCTCTTCAGTTTCCCCCACTATGCAGTGAGGAATAACACTTTGGCTGACACAGTATCTAAAGCCAGACCTAAATGTTCATTTCTTTTGGTTTCTTTGACTTAAAATTCTTTGTGGGTTTTTTTTGATGTGTGTAAAATGTTTATTTTTGCTTGTCTGTTTTTAAGATTGTTTGTCATTTAGCCCAAGTTGACCTTGAACTTATGCTCCCCTTGCTTTGGCTTCCTAAGAATTGCTGAGATTACAAGTGTGTACTAGCACACTCAGCACAAATGTTTGAAAAATCAAATTTAGAAAGTTTTTAGTTATCATTTCTGCAAAAAATTGTTCCTGTCTTCTTCTCTCTGCTTGTAACATTTCTTTTGTCCAGGTTACTGTTTCATAGTGTCTCTTAGGTCCTTGTTCATTTTTTTCCTTAGTTTCTATTCTTAGAAATATAGTTCTTACTGAACTATGTTTACATTTGCTATTTCTCTCTCCTGCCGCTCCAAATATGCTATTCATTTTTCTAGGGAGATTTATTTCAGTTATTATTCTTTTAAACTCTTGGATTTCCGTTTTCTGTTTTATAAGTACTATTTCTGTGTTAGTAGTACTTGAAATCCTGTTATCATGCTTTCACTTCATATTTTTAACTTGATCTTCTTTAGTTCACATACATATATATTTAGACATACACACATATGTTCATATATGTTATACAATAGCTACTTTATAGTCTTTCTTCTCTTAAAACCTACATCTGAGCCCAGAAATAACTTAGTAAAGACTATTTGGATTTTTCTCTGTATTCCCGTGCCTTCAGACATAGGGACATTCTTTTCCTTGTTTTATATTGGGCCTCACAGAAAGGTTTTGTGACCTGCTTCAGGTGAGATGGAAGGAAGTCACAGAGTTCTCACTGCTATCTTTTCACATGCCGTGGTGCCATGTTTTTAGTGGGTACTGAATTCTAATGTTTCTCCAGTCTTTGCTTTTGCTCTTTTCTCTTCTGCAATTCTCAACTTCAAATAAGCCCAGAATGCTCTTTTAAAAGATAAATTAAATCAGTTTCTCATTTTTTTCTAAGACAAAACAAAGAAACAAAGGTTTTCTCTTATTGCTACCAGACTTTCATAGCTAATTGAAAGAGACAAAGGAACCAAATACACATTTGCACACACACACACACACACACACACAGAGGGAGAGAGAGAGAGAATTAAGCACCAGCTTTTTTGCTAGTGGAATTCTTAGAGAATGTATTGTCTTGACTACTAGCTACTCACTACCCCTTGCTCATGTACCAAATCTTCCAACTGTCTCTCATATGGAGGTGCAGCCTCATGGGGACCAGAATGATCCTGCTTGTTATGCCTGCTTTGCTTACTGTGAGGCCCTCTCTCGAAGTTGCTTGTAATAACTTGACTCCACAGATGTAGCTACTTTAGGTCATTTGAAATATGTCAACTCTGGGTGAGTGGTTGTCAAGAAATCATGAACTACTGCCCCAGCCCAGTGGAAATCTGCCATTAACTAGCCAACTTATCTCCTGGGACCAAAAAAAAAGGACGAATATGAAAAGACAAACCAAGCAAAACATGAGATAAGCAGCAGAGTTCTGGAGACTGGGAACAAACAGTTAAAACCCTTGTCATACTGTATTTTGTATCTTTAACCTTTTAAATTCTATGTTTGAAACAGAAGAATTTGCAGAGAATAAGAATTTTTGTCTATATATTCACTCTCTTGTGTTTGGTAATTTGTACTTGATTACAGTCTTTTGAGGTGCAGTACTGACTTTTTAGCAGTGTGTGAAGAACATCTCTAATCCAGTTGTGGCACTGTCATTAGCACAGAAGACTTTAGTGCTTAAACGTGCAGTGCTCAAAATGTCACAAGTGTTTTGCTCCCTAGGAACTTACCCGTGCATCTAACAAAATACTACTGGCAGAGAAACATTAAGTCAAGTAAGAAATAAGACTACGATCTTTCCATGAACAATTCGTGTATGTTTTAAGCATGTCAGGCCAACTGTGTGTTAGGAGTTTTTGTGATGTAGGTGAATGTAGAAGAATTTTTTTTCACCTTAATCTTTATGAAATGGTTGTCAGTTGTAGGTAAGTTAAGAAGAGGTTGTTTGTGTGCTAGGCAATGAAGGACATATCAGATGTTAGGTAATTTTGGTAAAAAAAAAAACAAGAAGGAATCATGGGACATTTGTCTCTTTTAGATGAAAGTCTTATGTCTATAAGATTTTGGACACTAAATAACAGGACCATTGAGCAGGTATTAAGTAAATACTATTAGCTTGATCAATAGGGTTTTTAAAAGGCAGAGCTTGCCTTTCAAGCCATAGCTGGGAAAGTCAGTATCAAGATACACTGTATTCAGAAAATTGTGAAATGGCAACCCCTTTGTACAACTGCTTAAAGACAAGAATAAAAAGAAAAACAATGATAATGCTGCGTAAACATGAAGGGTAAGAGGATAAGGAAAGAGAAATCATGGAGAAATTCTTGTCATTTATAATACATTGATAATGTTTATTGCAAATGGAGTCTAGAACTCATATGATTCTGCACTTTAAGGTTGAGAAAAGTAATAGATCAGTTTGTTATTTCATGTAACAAAGAAACTTGGATTGAAGAAACTTGGTTATCCACATTTTGATGAAATTGGTCAATGTTTTTGAGTGATTCAAATAAACATCTTGATATAAATTACAAAGCTATATAAACTTCTCTAGAAAAAAGAACTTTAAAGATTTTTCTTTCAGCATCTAATTCTGTTAAACATTTTAGCGTCTCATAGTTTTATACCAGATTGGAACATTCAGTGAGACAGAGAAATCTGTGAGATGTGGTTTTATGGTCAAACTATATGTTCTTTACGGCACAAAGAAAAAATGCATTTAAATATGACTAAGTAAACTCTTCACTAGAAGATTATTTATTTAAACCATACAATGATTCGAACAAACATATAAAACAAAATAAATTTCTGCTTTGTATTACTTAGATAAATGATGCCTTTAGTAGTATCACATTTTTGCAACAAATCTAAATTAGTCTTAATGAAATCTAATACATTGATAAATGATTAGATGTTTAGACTTATCTTTACTCAAGGAGAATCAAAATAATTGAAATAATTGTGTATAGTTGCACAGACAGTTCTTTTTTTCCAATTTATCTTTAACTGCTATAGGCTAAGAGATATTTTGTTGTATTTTTGTACATCTCTTTAAGTAGAAACAGAAATCTATTAACCCAAAAATTTATTAGCTAGATTTTTGAATCAGAATGATCTAAGATTTTTAGCCTGTGGAATAAAATTAGATTATTTTTCTCAGAGCTATTAATTTCCAAATGTGACTCTGGAATGTATCAAGTATGGCTATTTTTATAAATTCTTACAAACCCGAAAACTCCTCCCCCAA